>NW_027505760.1:0-144355 GCF_021521415.1 Bidens hawaiensis
AACATATGTAAAAGATTTTTACGTGGTTGGTAAAACACAGACGTTGCGACAACAAATTGATGTGAAATTCGATATGTATCAGATAGGTTCGTTCCGGTATCGAAAATATACCTAGATAATTTCGACAAACTAACATATTTAAAACATAAAAAGCAAATAAAATAACAAAAATAATATTCAAAGAAAGAAGGCACCACATAACCCAAATAAATTATCAAAAATTGGTATAAAAAAAAATGGTAAGATGTGCTTAAATTCCTAGAGACTAACAAACTCTTCAACAATCAACATGCCAAATTATAACAATTGGTTAAACGACAATATGACTTACGCATGAATAAAACTAAATGTTTATGAAACCAAACTTCTCAATTATACTACTTAGATAATAATGAATAAGTAAATAGAAGAATGTAAATAAACGACGACTCATGTTTGATGGTATGTTACTATGGTGTTTTAAACCGTTTCATGGTAATATTTTCTAATTTATTCTTCGGCTTCTAATTACCCAAAATCGGCAACTCATAAAACTGAGTTTTGCGGGCGTCAGCACCTTCATGTCACCCATGATGGGGGCGACATACACCATTATGGCCCAAGGGATGTGAATTCGACATGAATATGGTATATAGCGGCATCCATATTGCTTATGATACGAAAAATAACATATGTAAAAAGATTTTTACGTGGTTGGTAAAACACAGACGTTGCGACAACAAATTGATGTGAAATCGATATGTATCAGATAGGCTCGTTCCGGTATCGAAAAATAAACTAGATAATTTCGACAAACTAACATATTTAAAACATAAAAAGCAAATAAAATAACCAAAAAATATTCAAAGAAAGAAGGCACCACATAACCAAATAAATTATCAAAAATTGGTATAAAAAATGGTAAGATGTGCTTTGAAATTGCACCACCCTCCTAAATTCCTAGAGACTAACAAACTCTTCAACAATCAACATGCCAAATTATAACAATTGGTTAAACGACAATATGATTTACACATGAATAAAACTAAATTTTATGACACCAAAACTTCTCAATTATACTACTTAGATAATAATGAATAAGTAAATAAAAGAATGTAAATAAACGAACGACTCATGTTTGATGGTATGTTACTATGGTGTTTTAAACCGTTTCATGGTAATATTTTCTAATTTATTCTTCGGCTTCTAAATTACCCAAAATCGGCAACCCATAAAACTGAGTTTTGCGGGCGTCACGCACCTTCATGTCACCATGATGGGGGCGACCTACACCATTATGGCCCCAAGGGATGTGAATTCGATATGAATATGGTATAATAGCGGCATCCATATTGCTTATGATACGAAAAAATAACATATGTAAAAAGATTTTTACGTGGTTGGTAAAACACAGACGTTGCGACAACAAATTGATGTGAATTCGATATGTATCAGATAGGCTCGTTCCGGTATCGAAATAAACCTAGATAATTTCGACAAACTAACATATTTAAAACATAAAAAGCAAATAAAATAACAAAAAAATATTCAAAGAAAGAAGGCACCACATAACCCAAATAAATTATCAAAAATTGGTATAAAAAATGGTAAGATGTGCTTTGAAATTGCACCACCCTCCTAAATTCCTAGAGACTAACAAACTCTTCAACATTCAACATGCCAAATTATAACAATTGGTTAAAACGACAATATGATTTACGCATGAATAAAAACTAATTTTATGACACCAAACTTCTCAATTATACTACTTAGATAATAATGAATAAGTAAATAAAAGAATGTAAATAAACGAACGACTCATGTTTGATGGTATGTTACTATGGTGTTTTAAACCGTTTCATGGTAATATTTTCTAATTTATTCTTCGGCTTCTAAATTACCCCAAAATCGGCAACCCTTAAAACTGAGTTTTGCGGGCGTCATGCACCTTCATGTCACCATGATGGGGGCGACATACACCATTATGGCCCAAGGGATGTGAATTCGATATGAATATGGTATAATAGCGGCATCCATATAGCTTATGATACGAAAAATAACATATGTAAAAAGATTTTTACGTGGTTGGTAAAACACAGACGTTGCGACAACAAATTGATGTGGAATTCGATATGTATCAGATAGGATCGTTCCGTTATCGTAAATATACCTAGATAATTTCGACAAACTAACATATTTAAAACATAAAAAGCAAATAAAATAACAAAATAATATTCAAAGAAAGAAGGCACCACATAACCCAAATTAATTATCAAAAATTGGTATAAAAAAATGGTAAGATGTGCTTTGAAATTGCACCACCCTCCTAAATTCCTAGAGACTAACAAACTCTTCAACAATCAACATGCCAAATTATAACAATTGGTTAAACGACAATATGATTTACACATGAATAAAACTAAATTTATGACACCAAACTTCTCAATTATACTACTTAGATAATAATGAATAAGTAAATAAAAGAATGTAAATAAACGAACGACTCATGTTTGATGGTATGTTACTATGGTGTTTTAAACCGTTTCATGGTAATATTTTCTAATTTATTCTTCGGCTTCTAAATTACCCAAAATCGGCAACCCATAAAACTGAGTTTTGCGGGCGTCACGCACCTTCATGTCACCATGATGGGGGCGACGTACACCATTATGGCCCAAGGGATGTGAATTCGATATGAATATGGTATAATAGCGGCATCCATATTGCTTATGATACGAAAAATAACATATGTAAAAAGATTTTTACGTGTTGGTAAAACACAGACGTTGCGACAACAAATTGATGTGAATTCGATATGTATCAGATAGGTTCGTTCCGGTATCGAAAATAAACCTAGATAATTTCGACAAACTAACATATTTAAAACATAAAAAGCAAATAAAATAACAAAATAATATTCAAAGAAAGAAGGCACCACATAACCCAAATAAATTATCAAAAATTGGTATAAAAAAATGGTAAGATGTGCTTAAATTCCTAGAGACTAACAAACTCTTCAACAATCAACATGCCAAATTATAACAATTGGTTAAACGACAATATGACTTACGCATGAATAAAACTAAATTTATGAAACCAAACTTCTCAATTATACTACTTAGATAATAATGAATAAGTAAATAGAAGAATGTAAATAAACGAACGACTCATGTTTGATGGTATGTTACTATGGTGTTTTAAACCGTTTCATGGTAATATTTTCTAATTTATTCTTCGGCTTCTAAATTACCCAAAATCGGCAACTCATAAAACTGAGTTTTGCGGGCGTCACGCACCTTCATGTCACCATGATGGGGGCGACATTACACCATTATGGCCCAAGGGATGTGAATTCGACATGAATATGGTATAATAGCGGCATCCATATTGCTTATGATACGAAAAATAACATATGTAAAAAGATTTTTACGTGGTTGGTAAAACACAGACGTTGCGACAACAAATTGATGTGAATTCGATATGTATCAGATAGGCTCGTTCCGGTATCGAAAATAACCTAGATAATTTCGACAAACTAACATATTTAAAACATAAAAAGCAAATAAAATAACAAAAAAATATTCAAAGAAAAGAAGGCACCACATAACCCAAATAAATTATCAAAAATTGGTATAAAAAAAATGGTAAGATGTGCTTTGAAATTGCACCACCCTCCTAAATTCCTAGAGACTAACAAACTCTTCAACAATCAAAATGCCAAATTATAACAATTGGTTAAACGACAATATGATTTACACATGAATAAAACTAAATTTTATGACACCAAACTTCTCAATTATACTACTTAGATAATAATGAATAAGTAAATAAAAGAATGTAAATAAACGAACGGACTCATGTTTGATGGTATGTTACTATGGTGTTTTAAACCGTTTCATGGTAATATTTTCTAATTTATTCTTCGGCTTCTAAATTACCCAAAATCGGCAACCCATAAAACTGAGTTTTTGCGGCGTCACGCACCTTCATGTCACCATGATGGGGGCGACATACACCATTATGGCCCAAGGGATGTGAATTCGATATGAATATGGTATAAGAGCGGCATCCATATAGCTTATGATACGAAAAATAACATATGTAAAAAGATTTTTACGTGGTTGGTAAAACACAGACGTTGCGACAACAAATTGATGTGAATTCGATATGTATCAGATAGCTCGTTCCGGTATCGAAAATATACCTAGATAATTTCGACAAACTAACATATTTAAAACATAAAAAGCAAATAAAATAACAAAAAAATATTCAAAGAAAGAAGGCACCACATAACCCAAATAAATTATCAAAAATTGGTATAAAAAAATGGTAAGATGTGCTTTGAATTGCACCACCCTCCTAAATTCCTAGAGACTAACAAACTCTTCAACCAATCAACATGCCAAATTATAACAATTGGTTAAACGACAATATGATTTACACATGAATAAAATTAATTTTATGAAACCAAACTTCTCAATTATACTACTTAGATAATAATGAATAAGTAAATAAAAGAATGTAAATAAACTAACGACTCATGTTTGATGGTATGTTACTATGGTGTTTTAAACCGTTTCATGGTAATATTTTCTAATTTATTCTTCGGCTTCTAAATTACCCCAAAAATCGGCAACCCATAAAACTGAGTTTTGCGGGCGTCACGCACCTTCATGTCACCATGATGGGGGCGACATACACCATTATGGCCCAAGGGATGTGAATTAGATAAGAATATGGTATAATAGCGGCATCCATATAGCTTATGATACGAAAAATAACATATGTAAAAAGATTTTTACGTGGTTGGTAAAACACAGACGTTGCGACAACAAATTGATGTGAATTCGATATGTATCAGATACGCTCGTTCCGGTATCGAAAATAAACCTAGATAATTTCGACAAACTAACATATTTAAAACATAAAAAGCAAATAAAATAACAAAAAAATATTCAAAAGAAAGAAGGCACCACATAACCCAAATAAATTATCAAAAATTGGTATAAAAAAAATGGTAAGATGTGCTTTGAAATTTCACCACCCTCCTAAATCCTAGAGGACTAACAAACTCTTCAACATTCAACATGCCAAATTATAACAATTGGTTAAACGACAATATGATTTACGCATGAATAAAACTAAATTGTATGACACCAAACTTCTCAATTATACTACTTAGATAATAATGAATAAGTAAATAAAAGAAGTAAATAAACGAACGGCTCATGTTTGATGGTATGTTACTATGGTGTTTTAAACCGTTTCATGGTAATATTTTCTAATTTATTCTTCGGCTTTTAAATTACCCAAAATCGGCAACCCATAAAACTGAGTTTTGCGGGCGTCATGCACCTTCATGTCACCATGATGGGGGCGACATACACCATTATGGCCCAAGGGATGTGAATTCGATATGAATATGGTATAATAGCGGCATCCATATAGCTTATGATACGAAAAATAACATATGTAAAAAGATTTTTACGTGGTTGGTAAAACACAGACGTTGCGACAACAAATTGATGTGAATTCGATATGTATCAGATAGGCTCGTTCCGTTATTGAAAATATACCTAGATAATTTCGACAAACTAACATATTTAAAACATAAAAAGCAAATAAAATAACAAAAAAATATTCAAAGAAAGAAGGCACCACATAACCCAAATAAATTATCAAAAATTGGTATAAAAAAAATGGTAAGATGTGCTTTGAAATTGCACCACCCTCCTAAATTCCTAGAGACTAACAAACTCTTCAACAATCAACATGCCAAATTATAACAATTGGTTAAACGACAATATGATTTACACATGAATAAAACTAAATTTTATGACACCAAACTTCTCAATTATACTACTTAGATAATAATGAATAAGTAAATAAAAGAATGTAAATAAACGAACGACTCATGTTTGATGGTATGTTACTATGGTGTTTTAAACCGTTTCATGGTAATATTTTCTAATTTATTCTTCGGCTTCTAAATTACCCAAAATCGGCAACCCATAAAACTGAGTTTTGCGGGCGTCACGCACCTTCATGTCACCATGATGGGGGCGACATACACCATTATGGCCCAAGGGATGTGAATTCGATATGAATATGGTATAATAGCGGCATCCATATTGCTTATGATACGAAAAATAACATATGTAAAAAGATTTTTACGTGGTTGGTAAAACACAGACGTTGCGACAACAAATTGATGTGAATTCGATATGTATCAGATAGGCTCGTTCCGGTATCGAAAATAAACCTAGATAATTTCGACAAACTAACATATTTAAAACATAAAAAGCAAATAAAATAACAAAAAAATATTCAAAGAAAGAAGGCACCACATAACCCAAATAAATTATCAAAAATTGGTATAAAAAAATGGTAAGATGTGCTTTGAAATTGCACCACCCTCCTAAATTCCTAGAGACTAACAAACTCTTCAACAATCAACATGCCAAATTATAACAATTGGTTAAACGACAATATGATTTACACATGAATAAAACTAAATTTTATGAAACCAAACTTCTCAATTATACTACTTAGATAATAATGAATAAGTAAATAGAAGAATGTAAATAAACGAACGACTCATGTTTGATGGTATGTTACTATGGTGTTTTAAACCGTTTCATGGTAATATTTTCTAATTTATTCTTCGGCTTCTAAATTACCCAAAATCGGCAACTCATAAAACTGAGTTTTGCGGGCGTCACGCACCTTCATGTCACCATGATGGGGGCGACATACACCATTATGGCCCAAGGGATGTGAATTCGATATGAATATGGTATAATAGCGGCATCCATATTGCTTATGATACGAAAAATAACATATGTAAAAAGATTTTTACGTGGTTGGTAAAACACAGACGTTGCGACAACAAATTGATGTGAATTCGATATGTATCAGATAGGCTCGTTCCGGTATCGAAAATAAACCTAGATAATTTCAACAAACTAACATATTTAAAACATAAAAAGCAAATAAAATAACAAAAAAATATTCAAAGAAAGAAGGCACCACATAACCCAAATAAATTATCAAAAATTGGTATAAAAAAATGGTAAGATGTGCTTTGAAATTGCACCACCCTCCTAAATTCCTAGAGACTAACAAACTCTTCAACAATCAACATGCCAAATTATAACAATTGGTTAAACGACAATATGATTTACACATGAATAAAACTAAATTTTATGACACCAAACTTCTCAATTATACTACTTAGATAATAATGAATAAGTAAATAAAAGAATGTAAATAAACGAACGACTCATGTTTGATGGTATGTTACTATGGTGTTTTAAACCGTTTCATGGTAATATTTTCTAATTTATTCTTCGGCTTCTAAATTACCCAAAATCGGCAACCCATAAAACTGAGTTTTGCGGGCGTCACGCACCTTCATGTCACCATGATGGGGGCGACATACACCATTATGGCCCAAGGGATGTGAATTCGATATGAATATGGTATAATAGCGGCATCCATATAGCTTATGATACGAAAAATAACATATGTAAAAAGATTTTTACGTGGTTGGTAAAACACAGACGTTGCGACAACAAATTGATGTGAATTCGATATGTATCAGATAGGCTCGTTCCGGTATCGAAAATATACCTAGATAATTTCGACAAACTAACATATTTAAAACATAAAAAGCAAATAAAATAACAAAAAAATATTCAAAGAAAGAAGGCACCACATAACCCAAATAAATTATCAAAAATTGGTATAAAAAAATGGTAAGATGTGCTTTGAAATTGCACCACCCTCCTAAATTCCAAGAGACTAACAAACTCTTCAACAATCAACATGCCAAATTATAACAATTGGTTAAACGACAATATGATTTACACATGAATAAAACTAAATTTTATGAAACCAAACTTCTCAATTATACTACTTAGATAATAATGAATAAGTAAATAAAAGAATGTAAATAAACGAACGACTCATGTTTGATGGTATGTTACTATGGTGTTTTAAACCGTTTCATGGTAATATTTTCTAATTTATTCTTCGGCTTCTAAATTACCCAAAATCGGCAACCCATAAAACTGAGTTTTGCGGGCGTCACGCACCTTCATGTCACCATGATGGGGGCGACATACACCATTATGGCCCAAGGGATGTGAATTAGATAAGAATATGGTATAATAGCGGCATCCATATAGCTTATGATACGAAAAATAACATATGTAAAAAGATTTTTACGTGGTTGGTAAAACACAGACGTTGCGACAACAAATTGATGTGAATTCGATATGTATCAGATAGGATCGTTCCGTTATCGAAAATATACCTAGATAATTTCGACAAACTAACATATTTAAAACATAAAAAGCAAATAAAATAACAAAATAATATTCAAAGAAAGAAGGCACCACATAACCCAAATTAATTATCAAAAATTGGTATAAAAAAATGGTAAGATGTGCTTTGAAATTGCACCACCCTCCTAAATTCCTAGAGACTAACAAACTCTTCAACAATCAACATGCCAAATTATAACAATTGGTTAAACGACAATATGATTTACACATGAATAAAACTAAATTTTATGACACCAAACTTCTCAATTATACTACTTAGATAATAATGAATAAGTAAATAAAAGAATGTAAATAAACGAACGACTCATGTTTGATGGTATGTTACTATGGTGTTTTAAACCGTTTCATGGTAATATTTTCTAATTTATTCTTCGGCTTCTAAATTACCCAAAATCGGCAACTCATAAAACTGAGTTTTGCGGGCGTCACGCACCTTCATGTCACCATGATGGGGGCGACATACACCATTATGGCCCAAGGGATGTGAATTCGATATGAATATGGTATAATAGCGGCATCCATATTGCTTATGATACGAAAAATAACATATGTAAAAAGATTTTTACGTGGTTGGTAAAACACAGACGTTGCGACAACAAATTGATGTGAATTCGATATGTATCAGATAGGCTCGTTCCGGTATCGAAAATAAACCTAGATAATTTCAACAAACTAACATATTTAAAACATAAAAAGCAAATAAAATAACAAAAAAATATTCAAAGAAAGAAGGCACCACATAACCCAAATAAATTATCAAAAATTGGTATAAAAAAATGGTAAGATGTGCTTTGAAATTGCACCACCCTCCTAAATTCCTAGAGACTAACAAACTCTTCAACAATCAACATGCCAAATTATAACAATTGGTTAAACGACAATATGATTTACACATGAATAAAACTAAATTTTATGACACCAAACTTCTCAATTATACTACTTAGATAATAATGAATAAGTAAATAAAAGAATGTAAATAAACGAACGACTCATGTTTGATGGTATGTTACTATGGTGTTTTAAACCGTTTCATGGTAATATTTTCTAATTTATTCTTCGGCTTCTAAATTACCCAAAATCGGCAACCCATAAAACTGAGTTTTGCGGGCGTCACGCACCTTCATGTCACCATGATGGGGGCGACATACACCATTATGGCCCAAGGGATGTGAATTCGATATGAATATGGTATAATAGCGGCATCCATATAGCTTATGATACGAAAAATAACATATGTAAAAAGATTTTTACGTGGTTGGTAAAACACAGACGTTGCGACAACAAATTGATGTGAATTCGATATGTATCAGATAGGCTCGTTCCGGTATCGAAAATATACCTAGATAATTTCGACAAACTAACATATTTAAAACATAAAAAGCAAATAAAATAACAAAAAAATATTCAAAGAAAGAAGGCACCACATAACCCAAATAAATTATCAAAAATTGGTATAAAAAAATGGTAAGATGTGCTTTGAAATTGCACCACCCTCCTAAATTCCAAGAGACTAACAAACTCTTCAACAATCAACATGCCAAATTATAACAATTGGTTAAACGACAATATGATTTACACATGAATAAAACTAAATTTTATGAAACCAAACTTCTCAATTATACTACTTAGATAATAATGAATAAGTAAATAAAAGAATGTAAATAAACGAACGACTCATGTTTGATGGTATGTTACTATGGTGTTTTAAACCGTTTCATGGTAATATTTTCTAATTTATTCTTCGGCTTCTAAATTACCCAAAATCGGCAACCCATAAAACTGAGTTTTGCGGGCGTCACGCACCTTCATGTCACCATGATGGGGGCGACATACACCATTATGGCCCAAGGGATGTGAATTAGATAAGAATATGGTATAATAGCGGCATCCATATAGCTTATGATACGAAAAATAACATATGTAAAAAGATTTTTACGTGGTTGGTAAAACACAGACGTTGCGACAACAAATTGATGTGAATTCGATATGTATCAGATACGCTCGTTCCGGTATCGAAAATAAACCTAGATAATTTCGACAAACTAACATATTTAAAACATAAAAAGCAAATAAAATAACAAAAAAATATTCAAAGAAAGAAGGCACCACATAACCCAAATAAATTATCAAAAATTGGTATAAAAAAATGGTAAGATGTGCTTTGAAATTGCACCACCCTCCTAAATTCCTAGAGACTAACAAACTCTTCAACAATCAACATGCCAAATTATAACAATTGGTTAAACGACAATATGATTTACGCATGAATAAAACTAAATTTTATGACACCAAACTTCTCAATTATACTACTTAGATAATAATGAATAAGTAAATAAAAGAATGTAAATAAACGAACGACTCATGTTTGATGGTATGTTACTATGGTGTTTTAAACCGTTTCATGGTAATATTTTCTAATTTATTCTTCGGCTTCTAAATTACCCAAAATCGGCAACCCATAAAACTGAGTTTTGCGGGCGTCACGCACCTTCATGTCACCATGATGGGGGCGACATACACCATTATGGCCCAAGGGAAGGTGAACTGCTTCAATGGCGCTCATAATTACCAACCTTTTCAATTATGATCCAATGTGATTGAACCATCTAAATATAGCCCCCAAAATTTGCAAAATTATTATACTTGGTGCCTTGGTGTTTAACCCCCATTAATTACACATGGGGTTTAGTGATTAATTAGTTGATATTCATTTCACATCAATTTAAACCAATATCTCTAGTCCAGAATAAGCTTTCATTAGTAAAAAAAATTTAATTTTAGTTTTTCTTTTCATTATCCAAATGCATATTTTATATATAGATAAATATCAATGGTTTTGTTGCACAAGCAATTTTGCCAAAATCGTCCTTAAGGTTTTGATGCTTATACTACTTTTGTCAAAAAAGTTTTTTTTTGCGCAACTAGACCATCAAGATTTTCTACTTCCTGTCAATTGCATCCAAATCGATAATTTCGTTAGTATTTTTAAGTTAAGGACAATTATGTCTTTTTAGTGACTGTAAGTGGTTAGATATTTTATTTAGTTGAATTTCTTCACGTTTAAAAGGATTGTTGAATAACTTAGATGGAATTAAGGGGCTCGTGATTTTTTTATGTTTTTTTTAAATAAATTGGATTTGGATTTGGGATGGGGATTGAAAAATCTATAATGTGTTTTGTTTGTAAACTTGTTAATATAATTGGATTATACTCCTTTATATTTACTACAACCTAACAAGCTGTTTATGATGGGTTTTACCACTTTGAACTTTGTATAACTTGTTTAGGTGAGTGGGCCATTCGGGTCATGTTTAGGTCATATAATCTTAAGTGTGTCATGGGTGTGATTCATGTCTCTGTCATAAATGCATAACAATGATCAAAGTTTATCAATCAAACCCGCCAACCCGATACAATTTCATGTTGTTCATGGTTTAACGCAAAAACACTATTAAGCATTTATCAATATCAAATGATGATTTGATCAAAGTAAACACAATGATCAAAGTAAGCAAAGGAGGGAGAAAGCAAGTAGATAGAAGATGTTAGAAGACATCGTCTTTAATGTTTAAATTTAATTAACGAAGACAAACTTACTAGCTTTGCGTAATCAAACTAGATGTTGAGTAACATATTTTATTTAGGAACGTTTTGAACGATCTTGTTCTCGGACAAATCACGAACATTGTATCCTAGATCTAAATTACCGGTCTTTGTAACTTAGTTTCCAAAATCTTAACCGACTTTTGTAACTTCATAGTGACCTATTGACTATACCATTTTAAAAATTGTCATCTCATTAAAAGTACTTAGTCATATCAAATAGATCATAAATAGTAATATTGTAATTCCAAAATCTATAAAACTTTTAGGTATACATGTCATTTTGCTTCTTGTTTTAAAGTTTCACGTCAGCGCTACATCATACCACACTCTACTCCACTATTTTCACAAAACTTTGAAAATAGTCACCAATTCACCACTTATCTCACTTTTCAAATTAGATAATAATATTTATATAACTAAAATTAAAACTTAAATATAACAAAGGTTGCATTCATTGACAAGAAATTGTTGAATGTCATTCGTTTTCTCAAATATTGGTTCCGATAAATCTTGATGACACACTTACAAAATTTGTATATGCTTTCTCGTGCGGTTCTCTCGGATATTCTCAAATATTCATCCCAAGCGTTGGATGTTGTCCAGTACCCCATTTGACGTAGTGCAGCAATGCATTTTTGGTAGGTTGTAAAACCTCGACGTCCTCTTGCATCCATCGATTGTCTAAAAAACGGGTAGTACGCTTCTAGATATTTAGCTATCTTTAGGGAATTAAAAGTTTGAGTTGAGAGAGATTTTTAATTTTTTGATATGGAAAAATTTAAGAATGGGGTTTATTTATATGATTTATTTAAATATTTATTTTTTTTAATTAGAAACAACCGTTACAAAAAGGCTTTTTCTTTGGAATTGGCCCATGTTATTTATAGTTTCACCAAAAAAAAATTGTTTTTCAACAGCAAAAATTAACTTCCAAAATCAATTTGAGCAGGGCCAAAATGAGTGGGGGTGGTGTGCACCATTGGCATTTGGCACCACCAGCCACATCATCAGTTTCATTGGCAAATTGGTATATATCTAATAAATGCTATTTTTAAACGACTTTTTTGGTATTCAAAAAGGACTAGCGATTCAGCTTACTGTCTGGTTATCTTCCGTGTCGATACAAACACTGTATTTAATGAAATATATACTATATGGTCAAGTTATTATACAAAAGGGGAACAAAAATGAGAAGTATGAGAACGATTTCGAACCACACAAAAAAAACCTTTCAAATTTAAAAAAAAAATCATAACTCAAAATTTATTAAAAAAAAAAAATAATAAAATAAAAACACAAAATGTTTCCACCGTCTTTCTCGTTCTTATAAAAAAACACAATGGTAAGTGAAAAAAGTCATTGTGTCTTTTTGTTTATCATTGTGCTTTGTGTTTATTTTCGTCATTTATTGTGTCTTTTTCCCTTGATATTGTAACTTTTTTCTTTATGTTGTGTTATAGTACTCAACATTGTATTATATTTTGTTCGGCAGTGTTGTATATTTTGTGATCTATTGTGTCTTTTTTTAGTTATAATTGTGTATTTTGTTCATTTTCGTCATTGTGTCTGTGATCTCGTCACTGTGTCTTTTCGTCAATTTTATTTTTATTTTTTTGTACTTTTATAAAAAAAAAAATATTGAACGGGAATGATGGCAGAAACTTTTTTTAGTTTTCTAATTTTTTTCTTTTTTTTATTTATATTTTGAGTTATGATTTTTTTATTTTATATTTAAAGGATTTTTTATATGATCATAAATCATTTTCACACTTTTCATTTTTATCTGTCTTTGTATTTTATCTTTATATTATAAAAACAAAAGCTTAAAGGAAAAACTAGCTCATACAAATATAATACTTGCTAAAACACACAAACGTGCACTAATGATTTGGTTTTAGCTTTATGCTTTCTAAAATTAGCCAACCTAAGCAATAAAGCAAACAGGTCACTTTCTCAATAACCAACTAATATTTGCCGTATGGGTCCCGCCACCTTTAACCACCACAACTATATAAACCACCACAATTATATCCACTTTCTTAAAAAAAAAAAAAAAAAACTTAACCTTTCATTGGTTCACATCTTCCCAAATAATAAAACCCTAGTGGTAACCGGGCCTAGGGTGGGCCTGGTATAGTTATCACCGTCACCACCACTGTCGCTGTCAATGTCACATCAAAACCCCACTTCCCTGCCATCGTGGTTGTCAAAGCTGCCACCGCCACTTTACAAACATAATTTATTGACAAATGACTTTTATCGGGAAGAGACGTGGCTCAGACGAAAAGACAACCATCGTCGAAATATAAATAAGCAAATACTTATAACGTCTCATATTCGAAAACTAGTAAATACGAACAAAAAATAACAACAAACACCTATAAACATAAACCTAATAATAGCAACAAACTGGTTCTCATTGTTTTCATGTTAAGAATAAAATGTATTTGATCATGTTTCGTATAAGACATTATATGGGAGGTGTGATTCAAATAAGGATTCGATTCAAATAATCTAACATCTGAGTTAGGTTGTCGAGCTCAATTCGATTTGAATACCAAATTATTTGAGTCTTTTTCGAATGATGAACACCTCTAATGACATAGACTATAGGTTGTATGGTCGAGTGACCTCGTTAAGAAAATATACATCTATACAGTTTAAGACCCAATGATCCCATAGGTTTACCCATTTTTTTTTTTTATTTTTTTTTTGTTATTGTAACCCCATGATAAAAAAAAAGCAAATAACTAACAAGTTTTAAATTTAGAAACATATAACCCATTAGAAACTATAAACCACCCATTAAAAACAACAAACCCATATTAGGCTTATTTAAACCTAAATTAAGCCTGCCTAACAAATATGCCCACATAACCTAGAATCCCTTCACTCCCAAAAATCAAACAAATGCTCCTTAATCAGTTTTATCTTGGGTGTTAACTGCTCGGTTTGAAACCGCACAATATATAATTAAGAACATAATATAGAGGCAAAAACATAATTATGAACTTATATAAGTAATTACTCAATTTATATGATAATTACAAAACCTATGTTTATAATCATGCACGTACAAAAATAATTGTGCATCTTATATGACAATTACACAACTTATTGTGTAATTACGCATGAAAAAAATCATGCATGTTTTATGCACAAATATATTTTGTTTTCTTTAACATCAAATTTAAAAAGTATAGCAAAAAAGTACTCAGAGTAACGAGAATAAAATGCTTGATTTCATGGTGTAGTTTGAAAAAAAGAAATAATTTTGTATACGATAAGTTATCAACATTTTAAAAGTGAAGAAATTGTGTGTAATTTAGTTATTCGTACGAGGAGAAAAAAATATAGCTTTACAAAAAAATCAAAGAGTTCAAGTAATTACAAGTGTTAACATGTTATGAAAAATATAACTATCTATTTGTTTAAAGTTAAAAACATTACTCTTTATTTCTTTGTCTCACATGAACGGTGAAATAAAAGTGAAGAGACCATCTACTCTATAAATGCAATATATTGTATAACTTACATACGTAGCCATTTAGCTAAGCACAGTTTTACTTTTAACTCCTTAGCCAAAATAAGGAGGTGTTTGGGTGAGCTTCTAAAACTTGCTTATTTGCTATTTTTTTGTTGAAAAGCAAAAGGTGTTTGATAAAACAACTCCAAAAGCTTCAAAATAAAGCCTTTCAAAAGTTGCGTTTGCTTTTTAAAAAATAAATAAGCAAAAAAAACAAAATTATAAGCTCACCCAAACACCCCCTAAGTCATATGCTTGACCCATATGAGTTGTGACAAATAAGTTGTAATGTTGAGCTAAACTAAGGGACTGTTTGTTTACATCTGAATGGAACCATTCAGATGTAAACATCTGATTCATTCAGACTTCAGACTGTTTGGTTCCAAACAGAAAAAACATTTAAATGATTAAAATTAGGTCTGAATCATTCAGACTTGTTGTTGTTATTGAATGAGACAGATTCTCATTCAGACCTGATTAATTCAAATCTGAATAAACAAAACAGCCTCTAAATCAAGCAAGTCAGCTCAAGTTTAATTTGGAGCATAACTGGGCCAGATTGGAATTGAATTTGAGTCAAGTTCAAACTAGCCTTGACTCAGCTCAGTTTCTTTAAGTGTTGTTTAACCTTTCCTTTTGTTTTGGTCTTGTTGCTATTTGTCAAATAAGTTTTTTACAATGTGGGGCATTTTTTTTGACTTCTTTATAATAATACTGCGTTACAATAAAAGAAAAAGAAGAAAAGAAAAACCAGTCAGGGTAAAATAGTAATTTCAGGCAACTGAATCAGCATCACAATCAAATTGAAAAACTAACCATAAGCCTGAAAACTAGAAATTAATTCCCAAGTGAACCAACATTCACATACACACACACACACACAACAAGAAACCCAAGAAGACAAAATCTTTGGAAACAAATAATCAAATCAAGATGACTAGATTTCTTCTTCTTCTTCCTCAAAATTTAATCCCCATTTTACCCTTGAAATTGGGTCGGTCACAATTTCATCTTCTTTCTTCATCATTTAATAAAGACTTTGATCCCCACAATCTCTTTTATTATTTCTATCATCTTTTCACCTTCAAAGATCAAAACCCTTTTGGGAATTTGAGATCTGATGAGTAAAATTATGAAATTGGATGGTTTTAAGCGTCAAACCATTGTTCAAGATTACATGGAGTTGCAACAGGTGATCTTTTAATTTTATATTGTTATTTAGGTTTTGTTTTATTTAGGGTTCTTGTTGTTTTGATCTTATAATTTTATATTATTTAGGTTTGATTATATTATTAAGGGTTCTTTGATTTGATCTTTAAGCTGCTTATGAACATATACCTTTGATATTTTTCTAAACTTTTTTTGAAAAAAATATCTAATGTTTCTGATCTTTAATCCCTTGTGGGAATTGTTTCTTGGTAATTTTTTTATTATCAAAATTTAAATTAATTATGCACTTTGGCAAGTGAGTGATTGATACCAAAAAGTGTTTCTTGAATGAGATAAAAATCAAGAACTGTATTTATAATTATTATTATTTTTTTTAGTAATTTGTTCAAAATCTTTCATATTTTCCACTAAGATGTTAGTTTGATCTTTAAGGTTGCTTATGAACCTGTGATGCTGGGACCTTTGATATTTTACTAATTTTTTTTGAAAAAAATATTTAATGTCTCTGATCTTTAGTCCCTATAACTTATATGTGAGAATTGTTTCTTGATAATTTTTTTGATCAAAGTTTAAAGTAATTATGCACCTTAACAAGTGAGTTATTGATAGTAAATAATGTTTCTTGAATGAGATAAAAATCAAGAGTTGAATTTTTAAATTTTTTTGGTAATTTGTTTAATATCTTTTATAATTTCTACAAAGACATGAGTTTGCGATCGAGTTTTATTTAACATAATTTATAAGTGTGTGCCATTTAACAGAAAACAGAAACATTTTGGTATGTTCTAACTTTTTTGAAAAAATATTTGATGTCCTGATCTTTAATCCCTATAACTTATATGTGACAATTGTTTCTTGGTAATATTTTTTTATTATCAAAATTTAAAGTAAGTATGCACTTTAGCAAGTGAGTGATTGCCAGCATACAGTGTTTCTAGAATCGGATAAAAATTAATTGAGTTTTTTAATTTTATTCTTCTTTTGGTAATTTGTTTAAAGTCTTTTATAACTAGCACAAAGATGTTAATTTGCATTTGAGTTTTATTTAAAATAAGTTATACTTCTGCTGTCATATTGCAGGAAACAGAGGCTGCAAGAAACAATTTGATGGCCTTAAAGCAAAAGAAACTAACGTTACAAGCTGAAGTAAGGTATGATATGAATTACAGCTCATTATAAGCTTGTTCTGATCAAGCCTTTTACTTGCTAATCGCTAACTTTATGTAACTAATATGTGTGATCATTCAACTATTGATGGTACTTAAATCCTGTGCAATGTATTATTTCTCCATTAGCTCATGTAGATGTGTATCGTTCACTATTAACTCTATGTAACTAATATGTGGTTAAATGTGTGATCAAGCAGATAGTGTTGTTTGTCCGCAAATGATTTTTTTGTCCCATGTTTTTAAGTTCTATAAACAATTTGCTCGTGTAGATGTGTTAAAATGTGCAAGCAGCAGGGGTGTTTAGACGTGCTTTTTGGTGATGATTGATGCGTAAATAAGGTTGCAAGAGACAGTGTTTCGTGATGTTATAAGTAATTTTTTGCGTGTAATAATCAAATAACTAGACGCTTCAGTTGCTTGTGAAATTCTGATTTTTTAAAATTAATACGTAAGCAATGACATTTTTGTGAAACAGTTCAAATTAGGTCATTTATGACATTGCGCGCGCTCCTTTTACCCTATTCAATCCTTTTTATTTTACTTATTTAACCCATTTAAGGTATAACAAGATCCAAGCTGTTTTTATGTTAACGGGTCAGAGTTGCCATCATGAAATCTGTCTTCTCATGTTCCGTGTCTACATTCACAGGTTCTTGAGGCGAAGACACAAATTGCTATTGGAAAACAAGTCATCGACCCTGCAAGAACAAGTTATAACGAACCCACAACCGACCCAGTTCAGAAAAAGGAACAAGAAAAGGGTCATATGGAAAAGATTAAAACTTTACCCAAATTGCCCCCTACCGAGAAGAAAAAAGCTCCTAGATTTAACATGATTCATGAAGATTCTTTACATGGTGTAAAACAACAATCGGCTCAAAAAGCGGTGGCTAACCAAAGGGTCAGGATTAATGGACCAAAGGAATACCAGTTTCTTGATCTGAGTCTAAAAGTTGACATATTTGAAAGTCAACCTTTTGGTCAAACCGGAAAGCCTGTAAGTTATCAAGACTTTGTTAAACTCGTTGATTATTTTGATTGGAATATTTTATTTTCAATGTGAATGGGTGAACTGGGTTGAAAGGGGTTAAAAGTATTTAAAGCTTAAAGGAACCGTAAATGAACCGAAAAAGATATGTTCATGTTCGTTCGTTTAACTTTAACCAAACAAACGATCGAACATGAACATTTAAATGAACAGGGGTTTCTTGTTTGTGTTTGTTCATGACGAAAATGAATATGTTCATGTTTTTTTGTTAACTGTGTAAACGTAAGGTTCATGAACGTAAATGAAGAAATATATATGAACATAACTGAGCAAAAACCAATTAAAAAGTAAACCTGAACATCAATTTGTTGGGCCTAAAATGTTAATTTAACTGTTGATATTTTAATTCTATAAAACTAGACAAAATTGTAATAAATTTAAAACTAGACGAAATTGTAATGGACCTAAAAATTTAAATAAATTTATAAATGAGCGTAAACGGAAGAACTTAAACAAACATAAACTAACAAACTCAAGTGAACGGACGCTAAAGAACGTTTTGCGAACATAAATGAATGAACAAGACACTTTTTCATGTCCGTTCGTTTAACTAAATGAACAAACATTGCTCGTGTTAGTTCATTTATTAAATAAACGAACCTGAATGAACTTCCTGCCAAACGGTTCTTGAATAGTTCCGTTCTGTTTGTTTACATGCCTAAGGAAATGGGTCAAACGGGTTGACGGTCTAAAATCCTTCAGATGAAAAAAAAGATCTTTATTGTAAATGTAGTTTTTCCAGTCACGTAACGAAATAGTTTTGAAAAACCGGATAAAAAGTGCCTGCGGGTCAACCCGACCCGAACCCATTATGATCCCTTCTAAAAAGTAGTCATCTTGATCTGTTTCACGACCCGTCCATGTCATCATCTCAGATTTAATCTGTTTCAATTATGTTTCTTTGTTACAGAGAGAAGAGAAATTATACGAGCATTGTGAGCCGTTTGATCCTCGAATGCAGGGTTTGACCAGAAATGGTGTTGACTCGCAGCACACAGATGCGCGGTTATCCATGTTTAGAAATGGTGGGAAGAGGAAAGTTTCTTGGCAAGATCCTGTGGCGGTAAGGGTATGAAGTTGATTATGGCGATTTTGACGTCAGTTTTGTGGTTATAAATGAGATTTTTTCTTGTAAAAAGGGTTTTACATCTTAGATTTGTGGGTCTTAAAATGGTAGATAATGATCATATAATTTTTTTTTTTGGGTTTGATCTTATGGCAAGAGTTATGTGATCTTGGTATTAAGGTTGTAAATGAAATTTTTTATATTCTTATAATAATAGATTTATTTTGGTGTTTTGTGTGTAATGTGTGATTTATCTTTAATTTATTCTCCTTGGTTATGCTTTTGACTTCAAGTTTTGGTCAACAAAAGTCAACTTGGTCCTAGGCAAACCAAGTCGGGTTTGACCGGGTGCAAATCGATTTTACTGCAACTTGATTTCGTCGGGTCTGGCCTATTTCAAGCCGGCTTCTTGCCAAACCACTTTCATTACCAGTTTAGTTATGGTTACAAAATATATTATACTCTATAATTATTTAGTAGTAAGAGACTAAAAATTACTAATCTAAAAGATGATAGATTCACCTGATTTATTTCACTTGAGTAGAATCATTTTTTTTTATAATCCAATGACACTCTTTCATTTTTGTATCACATGAGTATTACTTAGAGAATGATGTTGAAAATGAACGGGGATCTGAATAAAACGTTTGGAAACTAAAACGAAAAACTGAATCGTATAGGTGGATGGGTCTCGGACTTCTCGGTATCAAATGTGAAACTTTTATGCTAAAATGCATTATATTTCGGTTTTTTTTTACCCAGATTCACCCCTGAATTAAGACAAAATCAAACATGATATGTTAGTATATTAGGTCTTGGATCAAGTACCCGTATTATTCAGTCTAACCCGAATCCTACTCAGCAGAGCTTCTCATTACATAACAGCTTCCAGAGGTAAAATGAAAAAAATATATTTATATAGAAACATGAGCAAATACATTTTATTCTTAATATGAAAACAACGAGAACTAATTTGTTGTTATCATTAGGTTTATTTTTATAAGTGTTGCTGTTATTTTTTGTTCGCATTTGCTAATTTTCGATTATGAGACGTTATAAGTATTTGTTGATTTATATTTTTTTTGTTATTATTAGATTTTTTCTTTTGTTGTTATAAGTATTTGTTGGTATTCGTTATTATTATTTTTTTAATTTTGTTGTAATTTTTAGGTATTTTTCTTTGTTATTATAAATTATTGTGTATGTAGATTGATATTGTTTCTTACGTTATCATTTTTATTATAAATTAGTATCATTTCCTACGTTCTCATGTTAAGATTAAAATGCACATGAACATTCCCCTATTTATATATATACAATTTCAAGTGAAGTTATACATATATGATTATACATTCTGCAGTTTAAGACTTAAAGTTGTGTATCACTCTACGTGTGTAGGTCGTCGTTTCTCTTTCCAGTTATTTTCTTTCATGCCAGATTCCTTCTATATCATCTTCAAAAAACGACTGTACTATTAGTTTTTCAACCCTACACCTATTCTAGCTCATTTTATATATTCGTATTTCGATTGTGGAATTTCTTTGTTACACATATAGTTCCAGTACCCACTTTTACCTTTTATGATAAATTGACATAAATCGATTTTGACATGGTGGTGGTGTTGAGGCGTTTGAGATCGTCGTCGACTCCTTCACCATTGTTGGTGTGGTGGTGGCAATGGGCAGTGGCAGTGGTTGGGTGGGTGAGTTATATGGTACCGACTATTGTTGCCATTTACATTTCGTAACCCTAGTTATAATATATATTTATAACTCTTAAAAGTTATAATTATCTTGTTATATCTAGTCTCAACGTTGTAGAAGTAGGTCTTGAACACCGAGTACTTCCCGAGTAATCGTTACAAGATATGACGCCGAGATGACTTTTTTTTTAAACTCCGCATAGTTACTACGAACCAATTAAATGTGGTTAACCTCAGCCAGAATCAAATCTAGACAGCAACTTGGGCCGACTTTGACTTCCATAAATAAAAGATAATTTGTATTTCACTGATATTATAGAACGAATATCATTTGTTAGGTAATTATTAGCAATTTTGAGAATAACTTATTATTTAAAAAATGTTTTTGTATTATTTATATTGATATTTACATATTTTGTTATAAATATTAGCAAACTTATAATATTTGACATATATATTATATTAAAATTAATTTGCATTATATTTACTATGTTTGAATACCCTTCAAGTACTCCCCAAACATTCGAGTACACCCAACTCCCTAGTCACTCACCTGGGATCTGTCTAGCGACTTTTGCAATGTCCGTGAACACTCACCTGGAGGCATGACAAGGCGGTAAGGTAAAACTCATTTAGTTCAATAATCCAACTAATGAACACCGTCTACTCGCCTAGTAACGAGTCGAAACTAAATGATGAGGGCATGAATCGAACCTGGATCACATGGAACACCAAGTTTCCCTCTAGCCACTAAATCCATTAATATTCTATTGAATTTGACTTTATTTATAAAAAATAAACTCCGTAACTAAATTTATAAAATTATAAACATTATTAGAATGGGTAGGATAAAATAAAAATCCACTTGAGTTAAGAAAACTCTAGAAACTCATTCTCAAACACATGTTTTTAATTAAAGTTTGAAACTTATGGTTCACAATTAAAGTTAATAAAAAATGTAAAAGTAAAATTATATTAATCAGTTAACAAGTATAGATAATTTTTTAAAACCTTTCAACCAAAATTTCTCTAGTAAAGACTATTTGAATTATGTTACTTTACGATTTGTGTTCTGCGCGTACGCAATGAAAATGTATTTATTAAATATTGACACCCAAATAGTGTCACGAGTAATGAAACAATACGTGGCGCCCCGATGTATAATCCGCCATCGGTCGGGGTGTTACAATTTAAACCAATATCTCTAGTCTAGAATAAGCTTTCATTAGTAAAAAAAATTTAATTTTAGTTTTTCTTTTCATTATCCAAATGCATATTTTATATATAGATAAATATCAATGGTTTTGTTGCACAAGCAATTTTGCCAAAATCGTCCTTAAGGTTTTGATGCTTATACTACTTTTGTCAAAAAAGTTTTTTTTTGCGCAACTAGACCATCAAGGTTTTCTACTTCCTGTCAATTGCGTCCAAATCGATAATTTCGTTAGTATTTTTAAGTTAAGGACAATTATGTCTTTTTAGTGACTGTAAGTGGTTAGATATTTTATTTAGCTGAATTTCTTCACATTTTTAAGGATTGTTGAATAACTTAGATGGAATTAAGGGGCTCGTGATTTTTTTATGTTTTTTTTAAATAAATTGGATTTGGATTTGGGATGGGGATTGAAAAATCTATAATGTGTTTTGTTTGTAAACTTGTTAATATAATTGGATTATACTCCCTTTATATTTACTACAACCTAACAAGCTGTTTATGATGGGTTTTACCACTTTGAACTTGATCATTGTATAACTTGTTTAGGTGAGTGGGCCATTCGGGTCATGTTTAGGTCATATAATCTTATGTGTGTCATGGGTGTGATTCATGTCTCTGTCATAAATGCATAACAATGATCAAAGTTTATCAATCAAACCCGCCAACCCGATACAATTTCATGTTGTTCATGGTTTAACGCAAAAACACTATTAAGCATTTATCAATATCAAATGATGATTTGATCAAAGTAAACACAATGATCAAAGTAAGCAAAGGAGGGAGAAAGCAAGTAGATAGAAGATGTTAGAAGACACATCGTCTTTAATGTTTAAATTTAATTAACGAAGACAAACTTACTAGCTTTGCGTAATCAAACTAGATGTTGAGTAACATATTTTATTTAGGAACGTTTTGAACGATCTTGTTCTCGGACAAATCACGAACATTGTATCCTAGATCTAAATTACCGGTCTTTGTAACTTAGTTTCCAAAATCTTAACCGACTTTTGTAACTTCATAGTGACCTATTGACTATACCATTTTAAAAATTGTCATCTCATTAAAAGTACTTAGTCATATCAAATAGATCATAAATAGTAATATTGTAATTCCAAAATCTATAAAACTTTTAGGTATACATGTCATTTTGCTTCTTGTTTTAAAGTTTCACGTCAGCGCTACATCATACCACACTCTACTCCACTATTTTTCACAAAACTTTGAAAATAGTCACCAATTCACCACTTATCTCACTTTTCAAATTAGATAATAATATTTATATAACTAAAATTAAAACTTAAATATAACAAAGGTTGCATTCATTGACAAGAAATTGTTGAATGTCATTCGTTTTCTCAAATATTGGTTCCGATAAATCTTGATGACACACTTACAAAATTTGTATATGCTTTCTCGTGCGGTTCTCTCGGATATTCTCAAATATTCATCCCAAGCGTTGGATGTTGTCCAGTACCCCATTTGACGTAGTGCAGCAATGCATTTTTGGTAGGTTGTAAAACCTCGACGTCCTCTTGCATCCATCGATTGTCTAAAAAACGGGTAGTACGCTTCTAGATATTTAGCTATCTTTAGGGAATTAAAGGTTTGAGTTGAGAGAGATTTTTAATTTTTTGATATGGAAAAATTTAAGAATGGGGTTTATTTATATGATTTATTTAAATATTTATTTTTTTTAATTAGAAACAACCGTTACAAAAAGGCTTTTTCTTTGGAATTGGCCCATGTTATTTATAGTTTCACCAGAAAAAATTGTTTTTCAACAGCAAAAATTAACTTCCAAAATATATTTGAGCAGGGCCAAAATGAGTGGGGGTGGTGTGCACCATTGGCATTTGGCACCACCAGCCACATCATGAGTTTCATTGGCAAATTGGTATATATCTAATAAATGCTATTTTTAAACGACTTTTTTGGTATTCAAAAAGGACTAGCGATTCAGCTTACTGTCTGGTTATCTTCCGTGTCGATACAAACACTGTATTTAATGAAATATATAATATATGGTCAAGTTATTATACAAAGGGGAACAAAAATGAGAAGTATGAGAACGATTTCGAACCACACAAAAAAAACCTTTCAAATTTAAAAAAAAAATCATAACTCAAAATTTATTAAAAAAAACAAAAAAAAAATAAAAACAAAAAATGTTTCCACCGTCTTTCTCGTTCTTATAAACAAACACAATGGTAAGTGAAAAAAGTCGTTGTGTCTTTTTGTTTATCATTGTGCTTTGTGTTTATTTTCGTCATTTATTGTGTCTTTTTCCCTTGATATTGTAACTTTTTTCTTTATGTTGTGTTATAGTACTCAACATTGTATTATATTTTGTTCGGCAGTGTTGTATATTTTGTGATCTATTGTGTCTTTTTTTAGTTATAATTGTGTATTTTGTTCATTTTCGTCATTGTGTCTGTGATCTCGTCACTATGTCTTTTCGTCAATTTTATTTTTATTTTTTTGTACTTTTATAAAAAAAAAATTGAACGGGAATGATGGCAGAAACTTTTTTTAGTTTTCTAATTTTTTTCTTTTTTTTATTTATATTTTGAGTTATGATTTTTTTATTTTATATTTAAAGGATTTTTTATATGATCATAAATCATTTTCACACTTTTCTTTTTTATCTGTCTTTGTATTTTATCTTTATATTATAAAAACAAAAGCTTAAAGGAAAAACTAGCTCATACAAATATAATACTTGCTAAAACACACAAACGTGCACTAATGATTTGGTTTTAGCTTTATGCTTTCTAAAATTAGCCAACCTAAGCAATAAAGCAAACAGGTCACTTTCTCAATAACCAACTAATATTTGCCGTATGGGTCCCGCCACCTTTAACCACCACAACTATATAAACCACCACAATTATATCCACTTTCTTAAAAAAAAAAAAAAAACTTAACCTTTCATTGGTTCACATCTTCCCAAATAATAAAACCCTAGTGGTAACCGGGCCTAGGGTGGGCCTGGTATAGTTATCACCGTCACCACCACCGTCGCTGTCAATGTCACATCAAAACCCCACTTCCCTGCCATCGTGGTTGTCAAAGCCGCCACCGCCACTTTACAAACATAATTTATTGACAAATGACTTTTATCGGGAAGAGACGTGGCTCAGACGAAAAGACAACCATCGTCGAAATATAAATAAGCAAATACTTATAACGTCTCATATTCGAAAACTAGTAAATACGAACAAAAAATAACAACAAACACCTATAAACATAAACCTAATAATAGCAACAAACTGGTTCTCACTGTTTTTATGTTAAGAATAAAATGTATTTGTTCATGTTTTGTATAAGACATTATATGGGAGGTGTGATTCAAATAAGGATTCGATTCAAATAATCTAACATCTGAGTTAGGTTGTCGAGCTCAATTCGATTTGAATACCAAATTATTTGAGTCTTTTTCGAATGATGAACACCTCTAATGACATAGACTATAGGTTGTATGGTCGAGTGACCTCGTTAAGAAAATATACATCTATACAGTTTAAGACCCAATGATCCCATAGGTTTATCCATTTTTTTTTTTATTTTTTTTTGTTATTGTAACCCCATGATAAAAAAAAGCAAATAACTAACAAGTTTTAAATTTAGAAACATATAACCCATTAGAAACTATAAACCACCCATTAAAAACAACAAACCCATATTAGGCTTATTTAAACCTAAATTAAGCCTGCCTAACAAATATGCCCACATAACCTAGAATCCCTTCACTCCCAAAAATCAAACAAATGCTCCTTAATCAGTTTTATCTTGGGTGTTAACTGCTCGGTTTGAAACCGCACAATATATGATTTGGCTAAGAAACGAAGGAGTTATGGGCAAACAGATCTGCAGCGCGACAACTTCGCCTGCAAGATTAAGTTCGCCTGATGAACTTCGCCTTCAAGCGTAACTTCGCCTTCAAGCGTAACTTCGCCTAAGGATAACTTCGCCTACGGCCAAGTTCGCCTAAGGATAACTTCGCCTGAAGCCAAGTTCGCCTAAGGATAACTTCGCCTGAAGCCAAGTTCGCCTAAGGTTTAACTTCGCCTGAAGCCAAGTTCGCCTAAGGTTTAACTTCGCCTGAAGCCAAGTTCGCCTAAGGTTTAACTTCGCCTGAAGCCAAGTTCGCCTAAGGTTTAACTTCGCCTGAAGCCAAGTTCGCCTAAGGTTTAACTTCGCCTGAAGCTAAGTTCGCCCGAAGGGTTAACTTCGCCTAAAGCCAAGTTTGATTAGAAAATAAATTATAAAGCGATAAGTTAAAGTAAGCTAATACTAGGCCACCAGATTAGGTCAGGCGAGTATTGATACGTGTAACTTGTACAGTTAGCCGAGCTCAGTTAAAGAAGGGATTTACAGCTATCAGAAAAAGAAGCAGTATTCAGGTGAGTTTCTAGCCCCATTTATGTGTTATGTTTTCGGGGCTGTGTGCATACTCAATGTGATAGTTAATACACTTATCCTAAGAGATAAGTGTATGCCTTATATGGATAATGTGAAATATATGAATGATTGCTTGATGGTACGTGAACGATCTTCGGATATTGCACGTACTGTCAGGTTGTAAAGCTATGTATAAGGTAGGAATGTTATGAATGAATGATTGCTTGATGGTACGTGAACGATCTTCGGATATTGCACGTACTGTCAGGTTGTAAAGCTATGTATAAGGTAGGAATGTTATGTATGAAGGATTGCTTGATGGTGCGTGAACGATCTTCGGATACTGCACGTACTGTCAGGTTGTAACGCTATGTGTACGGTAAGTATGATACGTATGCTTATGTGTATGAACGTGATAAAGTAATGAAAGAAAGAAATGATAATGTATGTCGTGTATGGTATATGTGATAAATACGATTGATTGCTTGACGGTACGTGAACGATCTTCGGATATTGCACGTATCGTCGAGGGAAGTGATTAGCTCCTTACATGGATATTAAATAACAACTTATAGATAGGGTTCCTTCAATGGAAAGTATTATGTTCCTTCAATGGAAAGTATAGGGCTCCTTCAATGGAAAGTATAATGTTCCTTTTATGGAAAGTAAAATGTTCCTTTTATGGAAAGTATAGTGTTCCTTTTATGGAAAGTATAGGGTTCCTTCTATGGAAAGTATAGGGTTCCTTCTATGGATAGTAAAGTGTTCCTTCTATGGAAAGTATACAGAGTGTTCCTCCTATGGAAATTCTATATAGTATGGTAATGGTAAAGGTTCTTTTAATAGATATTACGTGATGATCCTCCTATGGATATTTATACGAGGTTAAGGTAGAAATATGTGTCTTCGGATACGTTAAGAAATATATGAGAATAAAATTGTATGTTGCCTGATTAACTAGAACTCACTCAGCGTAGCTGACTTTTAGTATGCACGCAGGTGAGCTAATTACAGAGTTAGCATGAGGATGACACACGGCATGGATTGAACGGCTGGCATCTGAAGAAAGAAGTAAAGATGTTTTAAATATAAAGCTTTGTGTTATGGTATCAAAGAAAAGATTTAATGTTTTGTAACAAATGATTGACGTTTTATATTCCGCGAAAAGTTTTAATAAACTCTGATTTGAAGAACTGTGTTTATGAGTAAATCCGACACGACAGTAGGGTTACCGGTAACGGGGCCTTACAAGTTGGTATCAGAGCATAAGTTCGAGAGATTTAAGCATCCTACATGCTTAGACTCGAACAGAAAATGGGATTTAAGTAAGAAAGGAAAGAAGATGCCAGTTCAAGAATGCCATGTGTCGCTCAAGCAAGATCAGTAAAGGTAAAGTGTATGATTAAATGACATATGTTAATGAGAATGAAAAGGTATGTGAACAAAAGGGATAGGAATAATTGATTGTTTGAATTGACTAACTGCTTAAGTAGAACTAGCACAAATAGACTCATAAAGGGAAGTGTATAGGACACGGAAAGCAACGTGATCAGCTAGTCACAACTGGCCACTGTTATTACCTGTTAGCCTTGCTATCCTTGTACTAAATAGTTCCTTGAGTGATGATGTTTGTGTTTTCCCTTTCAAGAATACTGATGGCTGAAGCTGGAGAATTTGTGGGAACTGGGGGTCGCACTGGACGTCGTGGCAGGCCTCGTCTTGTCCGGCAACCCTCGGTAGAAGAAGCTTCCCACACCGAAGATGAAGGAAGCGCAGCTGGAGGAGACCAGAACATCAACGAAGAGGTTCAACTTAGCCCTGCAGTTCAAGCAGCCATTGTTCAGGCTGTAGTTGCTGCTGTGAAGACCCTGATTCCCGAAAGATCTGCTGGAAGCCGTGAACGAACTGCTGGAGGGGCGGGTGGTGATGGTAGGATGGATGGGGAAGGTGAAAGAGGGGCCTCGAGTGGGGATAAGTCTGTGAAAGTCGATGATATGGGAAGAGAACAGGGTGGGTGCAGCTATAAGTCCTTCAAAGGATGCGACCCGCCAAAGCTGACCGGGTTGGGAGACGCAGTCGCTACTCTTCAGTGGATAACCGCCATGGATAAGGTTATCCGCATTAGCGAGTGCCGTCCTGACCAAGCTGTTGGTTATGCCACCCAATCATTTGAAGATGAGGCTATGTATTGGTGGGAGAGTGTGGAGCAGAGGAAGACCCGTGAAGAGATCAAGGTGATGAGTTGGAATGACCTAAAGGACATGGTGATGAAGAGGTTCTGCGCTGATACAGAAGTTGAAAGAGTGGAGATGAAATTTCTGAACTTGAAAGCGGGAGAGATGACACAACGGGAGTATACTACTGAATTCAACCGCATGTCTAGGTTGGTACCTGACATGGTGAACACCGAAGCTAAAAGGATCAAGTGTTACGTAAGGGGACTTCCGCAGAATGTTCGCACTTTGGTTAAGTCTAGTAAGCCCGCAACATTTGACTCGGCCGTGGAATTGGCCGAGATGATTTATGAGGACCTTGCCAACTGTGAAGGGGAGAAGATGGAACCGAAGAAAAAGAACCCAACCCCAGAACCAAGGGAAGCCAATGAGGTGGAACCACGCAAGAAGAAGGCAAGGCAAGAGGGGTTCACTGCTTTTGAAAAATGTGGGAAGAGACACCCCGGAGAGTGCAGAAAAGGATTAGGTGTTTGCTACAGGTGTGGAAGAACAGGGCATTCCTCTTGGGAATGTAATGATTACCATAGGTGTCACAACTGTGGAGGACGTGGACACCTAGCAAGGGATTGCAAGAAGCCAAAGGGAGGACATGAAGGAGAGAAGAGTGCTTGAGGTTTAACAGATTCCTCCGTATGCTTGAAGAAGCCGTTCAAGAAGGCTAGATGCTAGCCATAAGTATTAAATCTATGTGTAACTTATTAATGACTCGATGCGTGTTGTTTTATGTTGAAGTTTAGACTGGTGTTTATTAATTATGGTACGAATTGTTTGAATGCAAATTAGTCATGATAAATTGTTGTGTTGTGATAGAGTGTCGACTTAGGCTTTAGCATTAATATGATATAAGACAAAGCCTCTTGAAGATTGAAATGAGACTTGGCACATCGAGGGCTTCATGGACAAGCTACCTTAAATAGCTAAAACACATGACCACCATTCGATGGCTGTAAAGTCGGAAGTAGGAAGGGTAACTCAGAAAGCGAAAGCAATTCTTTAAAACGTATAAATGTAAGAAGTTTTCCTTTTATAAGGAATAAGTTAGGTTTCGGGGACGAAACCTCTTTAAGGAGGGAAGACTTGTAACATCCCGAAATTTCTAAGGTAATATTAGTTATATTACTTATTAATAGATGGAAAGTTTACTCGGGTTATCAGGAAATAAATAATATAATAGGAGTTGGTATGGGTCGGGCTAGTGTTGGGTAATGGATGTGGGTTGTGGACTTGGGTTAATTGAGATGGGTTAAATGAGAATGGGATTTTAGGGATATAAATACCCCCAAAATCCCAAAATATCTCATTTCTCACCAACTCCCCAACACACACTCCATACACACTCAAAACACACACATTCTAACCGATCAAGATTCGAAGCCGAGACCCGAGATTTGTTGATAGATCTGAGTTGGTAAGGTAAGAACTAATCCCACAATGCTAATATTACTGAAAATGGTTAGGATTTGACGGGTTAACCGGACCCGAAACCTTACTGCCCAAATCGGACCCCTAAAACGTCGATTTTAGGCCGATTTGATGGTTGGGGTTTGTAGGCGCTGATCATACGGTTCCGTGGGTACCAAAATCGAGTTATTTGGCTAAGAAACGAAGGAGTTATGGGCAAACAGATCTGCAGCGCGACAACTTCGCCTGCAAGATTAAGTTCGCCTGATGAACTTCGCCTTCAAGCGTAACTTCGCCTTCAAGCGTAACTTCGCCTAAGGATAACTTCGCCTACGGCCAAGTTCGCCTAAGGATAACTTCGCCTGAAGCCAAGTTCGCCTAAGGATAACTTCGCCTGAAGCCAAGTTCGCCTAAGGTTTAACTTCGCCTGAAGCCAAGTTCGCCTAAGGTTTAACTTCGCCTGAAGCCAAGTTCGCCTAAGGTTTAACTTCGCCTGAAGCCAAGTTCGCCTAAGGTTTAACTTCGCCTGAAGCCAAGTTCGCCTAAGGTTTAACTTCGCCTGAAGCTAAGTTCGCCCGAAGGGTTAACTTCGCCTAAAGCCAAGTTTGATTAGAAAATAAATTATAAAGCGATAAGTTAAAGTAAGCTAATACTAGGCCACCAGATTAGGTCAGGCGAGTATTGATACGTGTAACTTGTACAGTTAGCCGAGCTCAGTTAAAGAAGGGATTTACAGCTATCAGAAAAAGAAGCAGTATTCAGGTGAGTTTCTAGCCCCATTTATGTGTTATGTTTTCGGGGCTGTGTGCATACTCAATGTGATAGTTAATACACTTATCCTAAGAGATAAGTGTATGCCTTATATGGATAATGTGAAATATATGAATGATTGCTTGATGGTACGTGAACGATCTTCGGATATTGCACGTACTGTCAGGTTGTAAAGCTATGTATAAGGTAGGAATGTTATGAATGAATGATTGCTTGATGGTACGTGAACGATCTTCGGATATTGCACGTACTGTCAGGTTGTAAAGCTATGTATAAGGTAGGAATGTTATGTATGAAGGATTGCTTGATGGTGCGTGAACGATCTTCGGATACTGCACGTACTGTCAGGTTGTAACGCTATGTGTACGGTAAGTATGATACGTATGCTTATGTGTATGAACGTGATAAAGTAATGAAAGAAAGAAATGATAATGTATGTCGTGTATGGTATATGTGATAAATACGATTGATTGCTTGACGGTACGTGAACGATCTTCGGATATTGCACGTATCGTCGAGGGAAGTGATTAGCTCCTTACATGGATATTAAATAACAACTTATAGATAGGGTTCCTTCAATGGAAAGTATTATGTTCCTTCAATGGAAAGTATAGGGCTCCTTCAATGGAAAGTATAATGTTCCTTTTATGGAAAGTAAAATGTTCCTTTTATGGAAAGTATAGTGTTCCTTTTATGGAAAGTATAGGGTTCCTTCTATGGAAAGTATAGGGTTCCTTCTATGGATAGTAAAGTGTTCCTTCTATGGAAAGTATACAGAGTGTTCCTCCTATGGAAATTCTATATAGTATGGTAATGGTAAAGGTTCTTTTAATAGATATTACGTGATGATCCTCCTATGGATATTTATACGAGGTTAAGGTAGAAATATGTGTCTTCGGATACGTTAAGAAATATATGAGAATAAAATTGTATGTTGCCTGATTAACTAGAACTCACTCAGCGTAGCTGACTTTTAGTATGCACGCAGGTGAGCTAATTACAGAGTTAGCATGAGGATGACACACGGCATGGATTGAACGGCTGGCATCTGAAGAAAGAAGTAAAGATGTTTTAAATATAAAGCTTTGTGTTATGGTATCAAAGAAAAGATTTAATGTTTTGTAACAAATGATTGACGTTTTATATTCCGCGAAAAGTTTTAATAAACTCTGATTTGAAGAACTGTGTTTATGAGTAAATCCGACACGACAGTAGGGTTACCGGTAACGGGGCCTTACAGTTTCATGGTATTGGTTATAAAGTCACTAGTCTCGGTTTTACCCCGAGATTAGACCCGAATCAAGACCGAACCAAAACCGAACTCTTGTTTATACTATTTCCCTTTAATGCTTTTGTTTATATTGTAAGTAGTTTAGTTTTAATTCAAGTTTAAAGAGTTCCATGGTGTTGGGAATGAAGTCATTAGTCTCGGTTTCATCCCGAGATTAGACCCGAATCAAGACCGAACTCTTGTTTACTAGCTTTTGTTTTAAATAGTTTTGTTTAAAATAGTTAAATAAACATGTTTATGAAAGATTTGAACCTTGTAACTTCTAAAACCATTTTGATAGTTCTATGGTATTTGGGTATGTGGCAACCATCCTCGGTATCATTCCGAGTCAAGGACCGAACCAAAACCGAACTAAACCGAGTTCACTTGCCTAAGACACACAAGTGTGTTTTTGACCATCAAAACTCATCTTTTCTTCAAGAATATATTTTAAACTAATTTTAAGTATTTTATCAACTTACTTGGTGTGTCGGTATCCAACTTGATCTTATAACAAGCTTGGACCGGTGATACCAAATACACACTTAACGGTCGTTAAGGTTCTTCATAATAGAACTATATACTTGGTTAAGTCTTTCGATTTTATTGAGTTATCTCAAAACATTTTGGAAAGTTAACTTTGAGTTTAGTTAATTATCTAGACCCAAGTTAACAAATTCGAACACTCGATTAAAACCTTGTTTTGGTGTTCATATACCCAAAGGGTCTTGCATTAGTGCATTATAACCCACATAAGTTACTTAACATAGGCTGAGTAATAATTATGAATGAAATACCAAGACCCGGTTTCGAGTAAACTTACCTTTTAGAACATGTCTTTAATTTCCCAAGTATTTGCATTTTTAAACCATAAACTTCATTTATTTACTTTACTTGTCATATTTTATTTTAAACCCTTCCAAGACTACCTACTAACTTAAGACCCGTTTAATCTAGGTCTTGCTCGTTAAACCCGATCTCCGATTATTCACGAATCAATCTTTCAAGTTACTTAGTTAACGTGAGTACATTTCATCCCCCGTTTTCACTTTTATCTTTTGGGGGTAACATGCATACTTATTAAAAAAAATGATTTATATTATACTCATTTCTCAAACCACAAACTTTAGGGTATATGATGCTAGAATACTCGCTCTAGTGTGTTATATGTCTCATATGCTTTACGTGCGCGAGTGTTTATTTTTATGTTGTTGTTGAGCCTCATTAAGTATGATCATACGCTCCCCTAACTACTTAGCCTTTTGCTAGTAGAATAGGGCCTCATTATCCAAGTATGTCGGTATTCTTACCGATTAGAAAGGATCCTCATTTAGATATGTTTTATATACCATGATTGATGCTTTTATTTATAGTCTCATATACGTTTGTGGATTTCACTCATATTATATATACTCAAAACTATGAAATTGCTCACCAACATATGCGTTGACAAATGTTATTTTATGCATGTTACAGGTTTGATTATTACTTGAGTTGGAGTTTGAAGACGTCATTCTATTTTGATACCGCTAGGTTATTAGAAGAATGAACAATATCTATTTCTTATGTTTTGATGTTATTTGTATGCACAATATGTGTTACTTTGGTGATTGAATGAAATTAATGAGTTGATTAAATATTGTCACTTTAATAGTGTCTTGTGTATTTGTCCAATCACGTTGCACCCCGGCATGTTCCGCCGCCTTTGGTCGGGGTGTGACAGATTGGTATCAGTGCCAAGACTATAAGATAGGTGGCTAGACGTAACGGCCTAGTATAGTTTTGATTTAGGGTCCTTATACGTGTTACCCTACTTGATTGTTCATTACACTTATACATTTAATTGCTTATTTATTTCATTTAATCTTCAAAAATATACACATGCACACACTCTCATAGTATTCCAAGGTATCCTTACCTTAAAAAGCAAAAAAACATTAGTTTTCATAATGTGTTTTATGGATCACAAACTTAATTTGGATCCCATTATTTAAGATCTCCTTAAAGGTTGCATTTATATCGGGTTTGTAGCCATCATGGAAAGCGAAACACTATGAAATGACCATTTGACAAAAAGATTCCAATAATCGAAGGTGATATACTTACCTGGGATGGTTGAATTATAGTGTGCATTTTCTAGGCTTACAAATCGTGTTATATATGTCAATACTTTAAGTTGTCGAATGCAAACGTTCCGGTTGCCTCCTTATATTTTTGGTGTTAAAAATACAAGTTGTTTTTAACATCTCGTTGTATCTCCGTTTTTATTATATGTTATTATCGTTATTTGAGTCACAACAACATAATTAAGACGCGGTGGTACGTGCACATGTTCGACTCTACCTATTATTTTATACAACTTTATTTGTCAGGATATCAAACCCTGGTGATTTCATGTACGATTTTCCCGACTATATATATAAATTTCAAAATCTCAAAACCTCCAATTTTTGAATGGCAAAAGTTTGAAACTTATAAAATATATACATTTTTATCTTTTGATGTAAGTATAAAATGGTTTTTACTAACATTCTCATTCTCATAACTCTAGGATTCGCAATCATTAAACCCTACATTTACTCTTTTTCCCTCATACTTATATCAATTACCCCAAACTTATACCATTTCTCTTTTATTATTTTAAAATGCCTCCAATCCGTCGCCAACTACGCAAGCCGAGCTCCGGTCGTCGGATGGCCGCAATGGTAGCAAAAGAAATCGTCGCTGTGATTTACGGACTCATAACTCAAATCCAAGCCACCCAACCCACCGTTACTCAAACCACACCCAACCCCATACCTTTTGCTTTGAAAAACTTCACTAGTGCCAACCCATCCCAATTCTTTGATACGAACTGTGCCACCACTTTGTTACAATGGTTCGAGAAAATGGAAAGTGTGTTTACTCTTTGTGAGTGCCCCGAATTCAAAAAGACCACGTATGCCTCTAGCATGTTTGAGAATATCGCCCGCACTTGGTGGAATAGCGAGATTTCCACCCATGGAGCGGAAGTAGCTATGGCCTACTCATGGACCAAGCTCAAAGAAGTCATGATGAAAAAGTTTTGCCCAAAACATGAACTTCAAAAACTCGAATCCGAATTTTGGGAACTCAAGCAAGAGAGTGGTGACAACTCCACCTACTCCAACCGCTTTCAAGAGCTTAGTCTCTTGGTTCCTCACTTGGTCACTCCCCTCGAAAGGGCTATTGACAAGTATGTCGGCGGTTTGCCTATGCAAATCCGCGACTCGGTGATGAGTCGTAACCCGCAAACCCTTCATGATGCTATTACCTTCGCCGGTGCTCTTTCTGAAAACCATGTCAAAGACGGTACCCTCTCCATCAAGAAAACGAGTGACAAGAGTAAGCCCGAACCAACCCCTCAAGATAAAGTCGACCCACAACCTCAAGCCATCAACTACTCCAATTCCACCCACCACACCAAAAAGAAAATCAAACCAAACTACCGAAACTATGCTGTCACCCACCCATCACAACCTCAATCTCAATCCCACGCACTCCAAAACCGAAAACCGTATTCCGGCCCGCACCCATTATGTAACACTTGTCAACATCATCATCCCTCCTACTCTGCTTGTCGTCACTGCACCAAGTGTAACCGCTATGGTCACACTAACAACGTGTGTCGAGAAGCCTCTCGTGGGCAACCCGCTCCACCGAGGTTTGCCCCATCCAACCAAAATCGTCCCACTCCTTTTGCTCAAAACCCTCCATCCCAACCTAGGGCTTGTTTCAATTTTGGAGACCCGAATCATTTCCGCAATTCTTGTCCTCGACTTGCTCTTGTTAACTAAGCCCAAATCATACCCACACCCTACTACCATACCCAAGCCTACCAAGTTCAAACTTATCAACCCCAAATCCCACAAATCTTGGCTCCTCCCGCTCAACCGATCCAAGCCATGCAAGCCCTTCCTCCACCACCACATCTGCAAGCCATGCAAGCTCTCCCACCTCCTCCAGCTCAACAAGTTAACCACGGCAACCAAGGGCACGCCTTTATGATGAACGCCAACCAAGCTCAAGTTGCCAACGATGTGGTGAATGGTACATTTTTAGTAAATGAGCATTTAGCTTTAATTTTATTTGATACCGGAGCTGATAGGAGTTTTGTTTCTTTTAAATTCGAATCTATTCTTGGCGTATCTCGCACTAAACTTTCTCGCCCCTTTTCTGTCGAAGTCGCCAATGGAAATTCCATCATCATCGATTCGGTCATTCGCGATTGTATCCTCACTCTTTGCAAGCACGAGTTCTCGATTGACCTCATCCCGATGCAAATGGGAAGCTTCGACATCATAGTAGGCATGGATTGGTTAGCTTTGCACCGTGCCGAAGTCGTTTGTTATAACAAATTCATTCGTATCCCGCTCGTCAATGGCAAAATTCTCAAAGTCTTTGGCAAAACGATCCCCAAGAAACTCAACCTTATGTCTTGCTCTCAATCTCGTAAGTACTTGCGCCAAAAGTACGTTCCATTCCTAGCCCAAGCGGTGGTGAAAGATCCAAAAGAAAAGAAGATTCAAGACATTCCCGTTGTTTGTGAATTTCCCGGTGTTTTTCCCAAAGACGTCTCTGGTCTTCCACCAGTTCGTCCTGTTGAATTTCGAATCGACCTTGTGCCCGACACGACTCCCATAGCCAAGGCTCCTTACCGCTTAGCCCCTTCGGAATTGCAAGAGTTTTCGAATCAACTCCAAGAAATCTCCGATAAGGGCTTTATCCGTCCAAGCTCTTCTCCTTGGGGTGCTCCCATCCTCTTCGTGAAAAAGAAAGATGGCTCGTTTCGCATGTGTATCGATTACCGTGAACTCAATAAACTCACCATTAAAAATCGTTACCCCTTACCTCGCATCAAAGACCTCTTCGATCAACTTCAAGGCGCAACATGCTTTTCCAAAATCGATCTTCGATCGGGTTATTATCAATTGCGTATTCATGAAGACGACATTCCAAAAACCGCTTTCGTACTCGGTATGGACATTACGAATTTTTGGTTATGCCTTTCGGATTAACCAATGCACCCGCGGTATTCATGGACCTCATGAACCGTGTTTGCAAACCATTCTTGGACAAATTCGTGATTGTTTTTATCGATGACATTCTTATCTTCTCCAAAACCCGAGCCGAACATGAACATCATTTACGTTCCATTCTCGATCCCCTAAGAAAAGAACAACTTTATGCCAAGTTCTCCAAATGTGAATTTTGGTTGAAAGATGTTCAATTTTTGGGTCATGTCGTCGACGATAAAGGTATTCATGTTGATCCTGCCAAAATCGAGGCCGTAAAAGATTGGAAGACTCCATCCACACCCACGGAAATCCGATCTTTCCTTGGTTTGGCCGGGTATTATCGGCGATTCATTCTAAACTTCTCTAAAATTGCGTTACCCCTCACCGCACTAACTCATAAAGGAGAACCTTACAAATGGGAACAAGAAGAAGCTTTCCAAACTCTAAAGCATATGCTTTGCAACGCTCCCGTCCTAACCCTTCCCGATGGAAACGACGACTTTGTGGTATTTTGCGATGCATCCAACCAAGGTCTCGGTTGCGTTCTCATGCAACGAGTTCAAGTTATCGCATATGCCTCAAGGCAACTCAAGGATCACGAAAAGAATTATACGACTCATGATCTCGAACTTGGTGCCGTCGTTTTCGCTCTCAAAATATGGAGACATTATCTTTATGGCACAAAGTGTGTTGTATTCACCGATCACAAAATTCTACAACACATCTTTGACCAAAGATCTCAACATGAGACAACGTCGATGGGCCGAATTACTTAGTGATTACGATTGCGAAATTCGCTACCACCCCGGTAAGGCGAATGTTGTAGCCGACGCCCTTAGTCGTAAAGTTAATATCAAATCCGTTCTACTTAATAGCATCATCATTCAAACCGATCTCCAAGACCGCATCTATCGAGCCCAATGCACCTCCATTGATGAAGGCAATATGTATTATGAAATGTCATGTGGAGCCGAACTTCAACTTGAAACCAAACCCGATGGCTTGCTTTATTTCATCAACCGTTTGTGGGTTCCCGATCGTGATGAACTTCGTACTTTCATCCTCGATGAAGCTCATATGTCACGATATTCCGTACATCCCGGTGCGGATAAAATGTACTTCGATCTTCGATCTATTTATTGGTGGCCGGGTATGAAAAAGGACGTAGCACTTTATGTATCGAAATGTCTTACTTGCTCAAAGGTTAAAGCCGAACATCAAAAACCTTTTGGTTTACTCGAGCAACCTCCTATCCCCGTTTGGAAATGGGAAAGCATCGCTATGGACTTTATCACCAAATTGCCTCCCACTCAAATGCAAAATGATAGCATTTGGGTCATTGTTGATCGATTAACCAAATCGGCTCACTTCATCCCGATCCGCGAGAAGTACTCCGTTGAACAACTCGCTCAAATCTATGTTCGTGAGATTGTATGCCGCTATGGTATTCCATTGACCATCATTTCTGATCGTGACGCTCGTTTTACATCCCGTTTTTGGAAATCGCTTCAAGAAGCCTTGGGCACTCGCCTCGATCTTAGCACCACTTATCATCCTCAAACCGATGGCCAATCCGAACGCATAATCCAAACTCTCGAGGATATGCTTCGATCTTGTGTTCTTGATTTTGGTGGAAATTGGGATTCTCATCTTCCACTTATTGAATTCTCATACAATAATAGCTATCATTCTAGTATTGAGATGGCTCCTTCCAAGCTCTTTATGGTCGTAAGTGTCGTTCTCCGAGTTATTGGAACGAGATTGGTGAAGCCCAAATTACCGGTCCCGAGATGGTTCAAGACACTACCGATCGTATCGATCAAATCCGCAAACATCTCCTTGCCGCTAGAAGTCACCAAAAGAGCTATGCCGACAAACGGCGAAAACCTCTCGAGTTTAATGTTGGCGACTTTGTCCTTCTCAAAGTATCCCCTTGGAAAGGGGTAGTGCGTTTTGGAAAGAAAGGAAAACTAGAACCCCGTTTTGTAGGCCCATTCAAAATCCTCGAAAGGATTGGAAAAGTGGCTTATAAACTCGATTTACCGCAAGAACTTGCCGGTGTTCATCCCACCTTTCATGTCTCAAACCTCAAAAAGTGCTTAGCCAAAGGTAACCTCCATATACCTCTCGACGAAGTACGTATCGATGAAACCTTGCAAATGATCGAAAAACCCGTTGAAATCGTGGACCGCAATGAGAAACGAACCAAACGTAGCCGCATCCGTTTAGTTAACGTCCGTTGGGAATCACGGCATGGCCCTGAATTTACTTGGGAACGAGAAGACGAGATGAAGAAAAAGTACCCGCACTTATTTATTACGGATTCTTTTTAGTTTCGGGACGAAATTTCCTAAAGTAGGGAAGACTGTAACATTCGTCATTTTCGATCTTTTTTGTATTTGTATTTGTATCAAAACCCGACCCGATTTGTAAACCAAATCTTTCACTAATATAAAATGTTGGATTTTTATGTTTCATAATCATCTCTTACCTTTTGGATTTGTTACTAGATTGTATTATTTAAACCTTTAAAAAAAACACATGCAAGTATTGATATAAAACAAGGAAAACAAGTTTGACTCCTTCCCTATATAAACAACCACATCCTCTTCATTATTCTTTGCTCATTCATATTCTTTCTTTCCCAAATAAAGTTCATATCTCCAACCTCTAAGGTTCTTAATAATCAAGCAATAACCTTCTTTAATTCTTGTTTGTTACTTATTAATTCATATCTTGTGGCACAACATATATAAACATGCACCCCTTGTTTCCTTCGGCTTTCATCTTATTCGAGAGGTGATATGCTACAAGGCAAGGCTACATGGAGAACTCTTTGTAGTTCTTGTTTATACTATTTTCCTTTAATGCTTTCCTAGTCTTGTTCATATTGTAAGTAGTTTAGCTTTTAATTCATGTTTAAAGAGTTTCATGGTATTGGTTATGAAGTCACTAGTCTCGGTTTTATCCCGAGATTAGACCCGAATCAAGACCGGACCAAGACCAAACTCTTGTTTACTAGTCTTGTTTATACTATTTCCCTTTAATGCTTTTGTTTATATTGAAAGTAGTTTAGTTTTAATTCATGTTTAAAGAGTTTCATGGTATTGGTAATAAAGTCACTAGTCTCGGTTTTACCCCGAGATTAGACCCGAATCAAGACCGAACCAAGACCAAACTCTTGTTTATACTATTTCCCTTTAATGCTTTTGTTTATATTGTAAGTAGTTTAGTTTTAATTCATGTTTAAAGAGTTCCATGGTGTTGGGTATGAAGTCATTAGTCTCGGTTTCATCCCGAGATTAGACGAATATCAAGACCGAACTCTTGTTTACTAGCTTTTGTTTTAAATAGTTTTGTTTAAAATAGTTAAATAAACATGTTTATGAAAGATTTGAACCTTGTAACTTCTAAAACCATTTTGATAGTTCTATGGTATTTGGGTATGTGGCAACCATCCTCGGTATCATTCCGAGTCAAGGACCGAACCAAAACCGAACTAAACCGAGTTCACATGCCTAAGACACACAAGTGTGTTTTTGACCATCGAAACTCATCTTTTCTTCAAGAATATATTTTAAACTAATTTTAAGTATTTTATCAGCTTACTTGGTGTGTCGGTATCCAACTTGATCTTATAACAAGCTTGGACCGGTGATACCAAATACACACTTAACGGTCGTTAAGGTTCTTCATAATAGAACTATATACTTGGTTAAGTCTTTCGATTTTATTGAGTTATCTCAAAACATTTTGGAAAGTTAACTTTGAGTTTAGTTAATTATCTAGACCCAAGTTAACAAATCCGAACACTCGATTAAAACCTTGTTTTGGTGTTCATATACCCAAAGGGTCTTGCATTAGTGCATTATAACCCACATAAGTTACTTAACATAGGCTGAGTAATAATTATGAATGAAATACCAAGACCCGGTTTCGAGTAAACTTACCTTTTAGAACATGTCTTTAATTTCCCAAGTATTTGCATTTTTAAACCATAAACTTCATTTATTTACTTTACTTGTCATATTTTATTTTAAACCCTTCCAAGACTACCTACTAACTTAAGACCCGTTTAATCTAGGTCTTGCTCGTTAAACCCGATCTCCGATTATTCACGAATCAATCTTTCAAGTTACTTAGTTAACGTGAGTACATTTCATCCCCCGTTTTCACTTTTATCTTTTGGGGGTAACATGCATACTTATTAAAAAAATGATTTATATTATACTCATTTCTCAAACCACAAACTTTAGGGTATATGATGCTAGAATACTCGCTCTAGTGTGTTATATGTCTCATATGCTTTACGTGCGCGAGTGTTTATTTTTATGTTGTTGTTGAGCCTCATTAAGTATGATCATACGCTCCCCTAACTACTTAGCCTTGTGCTAGTAGAATAGGGCCTCATTATCCAAGTATGTCGGTATTCTTACTGATTAGAAAGGATCCTCATTTACATATGTTTTATATACCATGATTGATGCTTTTATTTATAGTCTCATATACGTTTGTGGATTTCACTCATATTATATATACTCAAAACTATGAAATTGCTCACCAACATATGCGTTGACAAATGTTATTTTATGCATGTTACAGGTTTGATTATTACTTAAGTTGGAGTTTGAAGACGTCATTCTATTTTGATACCGCTAGGTTATTAGAAGAATGAACAATATCTATTTCTTATGTTTTGATGTTATTTGTATGCACAATATGTGTTACTTTGGTGATTGAATGAAATTAATGAGTTGATTAAATATTGTCACTTTAATAGTGTCTTGTGTATTTGTCCAATCACGTTGCACCCCGGCATGTTCCGTCGCATTTGGTCGGGGTGTACTAAGACATCCTGTTCATTATAGTCATTGGTGAAATCACAATATGCAACATTCATGATGCTCATAGTTGTTGTTTAAGCAAACATTAATATGTAATGGATACCAAAGTCTTTAAATTGTTTTACAAAGCGAAATGTTAATGGGGAATGAAATAGAAAAATGAATGGAATGGACAGGGGAATGAAATGGATCATTACCATTAGGGCCGGCTCTAGGGTAGAGCGAGTCAGACAACCGGCCCGGGCACGCAATTTTTAGGGGCCTGGACTTGTTATATTTTAAAACCTTTTTTACGATGGTAGAAGTTTGCTGAGGTGAGTTGTAGAGACTATAAAATGAAGAAGAAGGTTGTCTGGAAAGAAAATTACTCCATCCGTCCCATTAAAAGTGTTCACATTTTTTTTTATTTGTCCCATTACAAATGTTCATTTTCAAAATTTATTAGCCACTTTCCAAATTTATCCTTAAACACACACAACTAACATTAATAAACAATATTTATGGAACCAATTCTGAAGACATAATTATCATTTGGTAAGCAAAGAAAACAATAATTTAATCCAACTTAAACATTGTGTTTTTCAAATTATGTACCAGATGATAAATTATCATTGTGTGTACATTGTTTTTATAGTTTTTAATATGACCATGTTTTTGCATACAAATGCAATATATATATTTCAAACTATTATTATGCTCAACTTATAGAGCTTTTAAAGTTATTACTACATTTAAAAGTAATTTATAACTTGTGACTTGGGAAAATTTGTTAGTGGTGGTGGTTGTTGTTAGGTGGTGTTGTTGTTGAGAAAGTAGGGTGAATGAGAAATGAAATGGGTGAATGAGAAGAGGGTGAGAAGAGATGGTTTTGATGGAACTGAGTTCTACGTGTAATGGGTGATTTCAGGTAAATTGATAAAAGTCACATGATTTCAGTGTGTTATCGGGATTAATGGAATTGGCGGGAGTGCTAAAACAACTTTAACCCTAGAAATTTGTAGAGACGATGACATATGAATTAAGTTAGTTCTTCTGTTTCCAAGTATTCATCCCCTTTTGTATTGCCTATCAAGTGTTCGACGAAATGTCTATGTGGTGTTTCAGGTTATTTTCTTTTGTAATTTTCAGTCGGAGAAGGCATATGACAAACTATGACTTGGATATGATTTGTTAAGTCGTGATCTGAGAAAATTTGTTTTGTTTGATTTATGCTTCTTTGACGGTTCGATTAACTCTACTATGATTCTATGAACTCTTGGGTACAGTTTGTTAAGTCATGATTATGAGAAAGTAACATTAAAGGTCTCTGTGAAGATCCTATTATACAGTTATAGGGTTTAAGGAGAAATTTATGAATTACTGAGAGTCTTCGGATGACTTTATTTTAATTAGTATCATTAACAATTTAACAGTATAGTCATAGTATATACAACAATTAACAGTATAGTCATAACAGTATATACAACATTGTGAAATACTTTGGTTATTTACGCTTTTAGGAGACAGATAGTGATAGTGGTACAATTCTGTCTTGAGGCTCTGCATTATATTGTGTGTAGGAAAAAAAATGTTAAAATTGCTTAACAGAATTACAAAAAAGAATTAGTGATTAAAGGTTAGTTGGTGGTTACTTGTATTTAAAAATAAAATTGTAGCCATATAGGATTGCCAATTGTGGACGCTTGATTAAAAATAATAAGCCGACTTTAATGGTGATTATTATTAATTCATGATATTAATATCTTTTGTGCAGATTTCACTGATATTTAGCAGCTGTGTGCTGGTCTGCAACATTTTATGGAAGCCATTTAAGAAGATAAATTTGGTTTTACCAGGTTTTAATGATGGAGCATGACTGATAAATTGGCATTTCAGTTTTGTTGTAGGCTATGATTTTGTGTTGTCTTTTGTTGGATACTTTACACGTCAAGTGTTTTTGGTTATTGGTACATAATTGTCGTGCGAATATCGAAGGCTACAACTGACATTGGGAGCCAATTCTAGAGCTTTAACATGCATGCATACATACTATGCAATGCTTATTCATAAGCGTACAATAATCACCCCGCGCCGCAACACGCGTGTACACATCCTAGTTGTTTTTAAACTCAATATACACCATGTGCGTCTGAACGAAATCCACTTAAAAGTTAAATCATATGTAAAGAATTGATTGTGTTGTTTTGACCTGTTTAAAATGCCAATTAAGCGAACATGTAAAATCTGATTTTCTATTTTATCTGCAATTGATATGAGGCATCAGAAGATGTTTTGTAATTTATTTTCATAGAAAATATATATCGGTCAAGGATGTTTGTTTATTACATCATTCGCATATGATTATGTCTGAGGTAGGGTTTTGCCGGTGAACTTTAGCTCAACTTCGTTGAAGGAGAAGTGAAAACTTGGGCTAGAGACACTACTAGAAAAGGGGCAACTTTCCTACCAAATGTTTCCGACAAAATACCGATAAACGCCATTTCCCACAAAATAGAAACATTTTTCCGACAAAATAAAAAAGACTTAAAATTTCAACAATCTTTCGAGAAAATTTCAACAAAAAAACATTTGTCGGAATTTTGTCGCTAGAATTCAAAGGATTCCGACATTATACCGACCATATTTCCATTTATTTACTAATCTATTTAGTGAAATTAGAAAAATCATATTGTTTCATAGTTTTGTCGGAAAGTTGTCGAAACTTCTATAAACTTTCCTATAAGTTTCCGACTAATGTTAAAAAAATATATTATTCTTATCTATTAAGGTTATTAACAAATGTAATGGACCGATTTAAAAAAATGAAAAATTAATATTTTTAATCTTTGTCGGAAAATTGTCAGAAAATTATTAAGTTTCGACAACTTTCCGACAATTCTTAAAAAAATATTTAATATATTTTTATAAGATCATTCATAAATCTAATTGACCAGATTAATAGGAAAAAAAATAATTTAAAATTATTCAACTTATTAATTAGAAAGATCAATATAAATACATTTTTAAAATACAATTTATAATTTAGTATTAATAATTAAATATATATATATATATATATATTAAAAACCAGATAATATGATTGTTATTAACACATTATTAATAAATAAAACATTAACTACCAATGATTTTTTATTTTCATCATGTATGTATAATTTGTAAAGGCATACACTTTAGTGTGTGTATTGTGTATGTGTATATGACATGCATGCTTATGTGTTAGCGTATGCGTTAGTGTATGGGTATATGCATATTATGAGCTTGTGGGTGGTGCGTGTTAGTGTAAATGTGTATGGATTAGTGTGTTTGTGTATGTATGAAATGGATGCATAATTTTATTGTGCGGGAGCACAATATGGCGACTGACGGGCAGTAGATTTTAGTATATGAGAGGCAAGTTACAGTATATACGAGAAGTCAAGTGGGCCACTGTGTGTGGGAGGCAAATAGTGAATAATTATGATACGATCAAAAGTAACAATTAAGAAAACAAAAAATGGCTTTAAATTTGATTACACATTTACACTACAAACTAAAACTTGATGGTTAGCGTTGGCCTACCGTTTTTCAACTATGTATCCGTGTATGTATGTTTGTATGTATGAATCTAACATTGTATGTGTATGCATATGTATATGTATGAGTGTGTGTATGCGTTAGTCTAGGTACATGTGCAAATACTAATTGACACGTCGGAGGATAGTTACGAGAAGGCACCCCTCATCTTCCCTTTCTCATAACGAGCTCATGATGTTCGGTTTTGCAGGTTAAATCAAGTTAACCTTGTGAAGATCATATTAAATCACCATCCCGGTTGAGACTTGGGCTTTAACCCTTTAGGTTATTTACTTTATTAGAATTTAACTTATTTATTTAATATATATATATATATATATATATATATATATATATATATATATATATATATCTTGGATTGATTTCTTTTGAGAACCACTTTGAGTTTTAAGAACTTGAAAGAACTCAACGTAACAATTGTTTTTTTGAATTTTTTTTAAACATGTGTAATACGTAAGTGTAAGTGATGTACAAAAAATTACGGTATTTTTTTACACACCGAATCGACTTTTTACACATGTGTAACTAACGTTTAAACTTGTGTAATTATCAAAAATACTTATTCTCTCTCCTGTTTCATTTTTTAATTAAATTTAATCTCAGCCACATATTTCATATCATTTAATTAAATGCGTGGTTCAAAATTGAGTTCTTAAAGTTCTTAAAACTCACTATGGTTCTCAAAATAACCCTCCCATATATATCTTAATCTTAAATATATAAATGAAACATTTAAAAGCTTTCTAGTTGCTTCTTACATTCTGGTTGCGACTGATTTTGTGCCTCCTTTTTTGGAGCAAATTAATTAGATTGATTATGCCATACATTTTGCAGAAGTTAATCTATGAAAAATTTGTTTGCTTCATCTGTTCTTAGATTAAGTTAGTGCACAACTAGCTATTGGTATAAAATCCATTATTGTGATGAAGTAGGGGTGTTCATGGTTTGGTTTCAAACTGTGAAACTGGTCAAACCAGACACCGGTTTGCTTTCGCGGTTGGTTTTTTTGTTTACTTTTGGTCGGTCGGTTTTAGAATTTTTAAGCTACGACAAATGGTTTGGTTTACGGTTTATTCCGGAAACCTACAGTATAAAACCAGGCCGGCTGTGATAAAATTTGAGAATATCTATTTTAGCTTTTCATGTGTATTATATTGCAAAAATATAATCCTTAACTGAGTTTTTATTCCTTATACATTACAGTTACTTCAAGATTTATACTTAGTCATTACACTACTATATTTTTCATAGTTGTTTGATTCAAAACAAAAAGATAGATGTAATGTTATGGCAGTTAGTTGACAAATTTGAAGCAAACTACAAATTTGAGTTCAAATAAAAAGATAGCTTGTTTAAGTTCTAACCATAAGCAAACTACAAATTTGAAAAACCGTGAAACCGAACCAGAACCAAACCATTAGTAACGGTTTGGTTTGGTTTGGTTCGTTTAAATATTTAACGGTCCAGTTTTGGTTTTTGATAAACAAAAAACCGTTATCAACGGTTTGGCTCATGGTTTAACCTAAGACTTGTCAAAACCGGACCGTGAACACCCCTAATATATATGATTTACTTGTTTTATTTGTATATATTTGTTGTTAGGTAGGTATGCATATGTATGTGGATGAGGACGAATATGATGAGGAAGATGGTAGTCATCTGGATGATGGTGAGAATGATGGTAGTGGTAAGGGTGCTAGCGGTAAGGATGATAGTGGTGATAGGTGGATCGCATGCGTGGGAAGAAAGTATGTTTTTTGATTTCAACATTTTTATTTGCATTGATTATAATTACTGTTAATGTTATAAGTTTGGATCTGGACGTGTTCATAGGAGTGCTTGTGTATTACTAGATCAAAAACTTGAGGGAGATTGTATCACATTCAGCATGCTCCCTTAAGGGAGATGTTTAGTATCTTTCGGGTAAATATCAGTAAATTATTTGTATACGTTATGATTATTTGTTTTAATTTATTAATTTTATATATTTTTTACAGACACGGTGGATATGGGATCCACGAGATGACCAATACATTTTTGAGGGTTTCGTTAACGTTCTTATGGATCATTATCCAGTTAAGATGAATGAACTAATAGAAGAATCAAAAAGGAAAGCCAGGGCGGATAATTACGTTATTGAGGATACTCGACAGTCGAAGGAGGTATCATTGTTATTATTATTGTTGTTGTGGTTAATATTATAATTATTAAGTCAAGCATATATATTTTTTGAAGTTTTGGTATTTTAGGGGTCGTTTTCATATTTATTAGGTATGTGAATTCTTTTTGTTTACATTAATGGTCAAATGAACATGATCTTAGTTTGTAGCGGTAAAGTGTAGGTTTGGCCTGCATCTATTTTTGTCATATGGTAATTGTTTGCCTAGTGTAAGTTGTAAGGTAATGCATTTTTGGAAAAAATAGTGTAAATTGGGGCGCTATTGTAATTTGTTGTATAAATCAGGGCTGCCATTGTCCTTTACTCCTTTTTTTCACAATACCAAATTCACATATAGATAATAGATTGGTTTGTTTAGTTTAACTTATATAGTTATTTGTTTATGTTAAAATTTATTTATTATTTATGTGGAGCTAAAAAAAATAATTTAAAACCAATACAACTTCCATCTAATAGTATTCTCACTTGGTGTCTATACTATAAGGCATATTAATTTGCATCACTTAGTTGTATTAAACTTTGGTCAACTTGCTTGAATGCCACAATGCTTGACTGTCATATTTCTTTGAACTAATCAATGACAGTATGGCGATTCTGCTAGCTTTTGATTAGCATGACAGTATGATCATGTTTTAAAATGACCCGTTAGCATTTTTATTAGAGTTATAATTTGTGAATTAATATGTATCATGTATTAATTATATATCTTTAAACAAACTATAGGTCAAATATGTTCAAGCAAAATTCGAACAAGAACAAGAGGCTCGACGAAACTTGGAAAACCGCTTGGAACACATGGAAAGAGACTTGGAAAAAGAGCGGGCCGAACGCAAGAAGCTACAACGTCAAATGAAAGGAGACTTGGAAAGAGAGCGGGCTTAACGCGAGAAACTACAAAAACAATTTGAAGAAATTATGAAAAAGTTTGCTAATGTGTAGTTTATTAACTGTTTGGTATTGACATGTCAAACATATGTTATTTTGTTTGATAATTTGACAAGTTAAAATATATATTATTTTGTTAGGTCGTTGCAAGAAGATTTGCTTAATTTAAATCATGTTTGGGGTTTTTTGGAATTTTAGCTTTTTATAACTTTTTTGAACTAATAATTTAGATTTTTGTTTTTTTTTTATTTCATGTTTGTCGAACTTCCGTGAGAAAAAATAATAAGTTAAAATTAACATTTGTCGGAAATTCATTGGTAAAAATAAAACAAAAAAGAAATAGTAAATTAGTTTTTTGTCGGAAAGTTGTTTGTACAATTAAATTAGCTTTATATTTAAATAAAATGATTTGTCTTAAATTGTCGGAAATTAAATCAAATTAACTATTATGATTACTAAATTTTTATGATTAATGAGAAAAGAACATTATGTAAAATTTTGATTTGTGACTAGTTTCTCGCTAAATGATGGGAATAATAAAAAAATCTTGTTCTCGGTAGTTTGTCGGAAATTTAGCGACAAACCATGGTTGTCGATATTTTGTGGGAATATTAATGGGAAATTAGTCGGAAAAATATATTCTAGGAGCATTTTTCCGACAAATGCTATTACTCGGTACTTTGTCGCAATCCGTGGTTCCAACTATTTACCCACTATTTTTTTGTCGGAAAACCTTCAGTTTTTTAGTAGTGAGACTGTAAGGCCTCAAGTTTAAATTTGATCACAACCGGGTTTAAACACTGTGGGTCTTCAAACCGCCGGTTTTCCCAAGAACAGAAGATGGTGGGCTTGGGCTACCTAGCGCATTGCGATCGCGGGCGTATTGGGTATCCTGGATCGCAAGGCTTTATTCGTTGGTCGTTCAAAATAAGAAAGAGGTAGCGCTTTGTGGATTTTAACAGCAACTTGTTCATCTATTGGGCAGTAAGAAAAGACAAACTAGGCAAGGTTTGACTTATTATTTGCAGAATCTAACTATGATTCATAGATGTCATAAATGTTGCAACTACCTTTCCACTTCATTAATGATAACTTCACAATCATGTTGAGCTCACTAATTTAACAAATTGATGTTGAATTGTTGATTAGTTCATAATGCTGATTGAAAAATGGTTCACAATCTTGATAAGTAGTTTTATATGTTAAAGGACTTGCGTGCATTATGTACAAGATGATAAACTATCATTCTGTGTACATTGTTTTTATAGTTTTTAATATGAACATGTTTTTGCATACAAATGCAATATATATTTCAAACTATTATTATGCTCAACTTATAGAGCTTTTTAAGTTAAGTGACTACGACATTTAAAAGTAATTTGTAACTCGTGACTTGGGAAAATTTGTGAAACAAGAAGGCAAGTTATGTTAATGCTATAACTTTACCGTTAGATTCTCATAAAGCTTATGATCAAACCTTTGGTTTTTGTTCTATGGTGTCTTTACGTCGACCTTTAATATTAGAAGCGAACTAGGATACTTGAAACTTTGTACCAAGCCGCAGTGGGTGACAAATTTTGCAGTAAATCTGGTAAAAGATTCAGTATACACTCCCGTATATTATAGAATTTTGATTTTATGAATTACAAAGCTGGAAATATCTTGGTAGCTGGCTCACAAAGTAGCTGCTTGACTTACTTTATGAATTATATTTCTCATTTTGTTTTGAGTTTTGGCTTGATAAAAGCTATTTGAAATAAGAATATCAAGTTCTTATGTTTTAACGCCCTGCTTGCGGTGTACGCATATAATGTATATATGTGTGAACCCTCGGGTGGGCAAAAGTAAAATTGCACTAATTTTGACGTTATTTTACTAATCTCGTGAAAATAACGTTAAAAGTGGCGGAAGGTTAATCAGGCATCATGTGGTGGCGTTGATAGCCGAAAGACAAGGGCACATGCACCGATCAGCCGGTGTCCCGATGATTGAGTGCTATGTGCCTTATGTCCAAGGCTTGATGCAAAACTACTATCGAGCCGGGGGTCTCACCGGAAGCAGCCTCTCTATCCCTATGGGATAGAGGTAAGGCTGTCTACATCTTACCCTCCTCAGACCCTACCATAGCATTGCTATTGGTGGGATATACTGAGTACGATGACGATGATGATGATGATGAAGTTCTTATGTTTTAAGTATGCATTTTGCTGCAACCAAATAACAAAAATTATAATCGCATAGATCATTCTATAATTGAGCGCCGAACTATTAGAATGCAGAATGACATGGTTTCTGGTGCATCTCATCTTAAATAGTCACTTTTTTTTTTACTTTTTTTTAAAACTTAAATTACATGTTGAGTGGCTTCATGTTGTTCTGCAAGCCCATGCCTCTTCTATGTTTCTGTTAGGTTACTTGTAATGTGTTTAACAACGTGTATATCGTTAACCATTCAAGTAATGTTAAAACCTAAATATATATCATATAATATAAGCATCACTTATAGATGGTGACACCATTCAGAACTATAAGACTTCAAATTGCATCCAACATCACTGCCACTGATATATGACATATTAAAACCGTGATCACACAATTTTTTGTATAGTAGCAACGAAGTATTTGAAAGCACGGAGGGAGGTGCACATTTCGCTAATAGCAACTAAGCATTTGGAAAAAAATTGAAAGCCAAAATCAGATATCAACTTGCTACATGATGCATTCTTTCAAGTCTGACAGCTTCTTTTGTTACAAATCCACAACTCCACAAGTATCATGTATAAATAACAGTATGAATACAAAAACGTTCAAAAATTAAACGTTTAACATAGTATGCAAAGCTTTAAAACAGAATTATTGTAGTAGTCCATAGTTAAGATCTTCATCTTCCACTCGTGAAGCTGAAGGATCAGTTTTCTAAAGGATCAGCCTATATATGCTTTCTTTGCTTCTTCCAACAAACGGGTCGGATCTAAACCAACTGCTTGCTCCTTGGGTTGTTGATGACTTTAACTAATAATAATAATAAAAAAAGAATACTTGATTCCTTTTGTTTCTTTACATCCTTGTAACATTGCACTTGTAAATAATTAAACCTATCATATGTAAACACCATATTACTAGACTAGTTGGTCATATGCTTACTCCTATATATAATGTTTTATCATAACAAAAAAAAAGATGTTGACCACGAGAATCATTCATTATAGACCACAGATTAAAAATAAAACTACAAGTATAGAAAGTGTTCGAATCATAGTTTTACTAACTTTAATGGTTAATTACTGCCGATCGCAAGAATGCATTTGCTATTTACTTTTCAATCTTTAAGATTCAGATTTAAAGGGCATGTTTTATTTTAAATGACATTCAATGTGATTCTTGGTTCAGCGTACTATTGGGGTGCGGTTGGCGCCCTATACACTACGACCCACTAATCCCTACCCCAATTGTTGATGCCCACCACCATCCTAGTCTTTGTCACAATCCAATCACCGTCACCCAACCCTTACCCCACCATTGCAACAAGATGGCATCAATAAGGGGTGATCGAGGTGGGGTGAAGGTTGTTGAAGCAGTAGAGGTGTGGTAATGTGATAGAGCCTTATATTTGATTGATTAAATAAACAAGAACAAGGATAGTTGACCCGATTCGATATGGGCCAGTCTCCGGTTAGCCGATTCAAGATGACAATTCTCTAAATACAAGGTTTAACAAACCCTAATATTTTTTAATATATAAAACATGGATATCCTGTAAACCTAAACAAGGGCATATATATAAACTTAATTTCCTAATAACTACTGCATTTATTCTCCAAACCTTAGCTCTTCATCTTCCAACTACCCTTCTTTCTCATTAACTACATTGACCTATTTGATTTAGCCTCTTGACCCACCCATATCGAGCTGGGTATGTATCAACACATCCCGCCCGCAAAATCGACTTGTCCTCAAGTCGAGAATCTGATAGCTGTTGTACCATGCGATACCATTCAATCATGGCCTGCCCCGCTTCTTGAACCCCATAGCCATCTTCAACTAAACAAGGCTGATGTCGAACATGGACCAGAATGAACATTGAAGCATAAGGGACCGGATAGGAGCGAGAGTCTGTTAGGAGGGCATGCTCACAAGTCACATGGACGGCCTTACTGATGGTAAGAGGCAGCCCAGGCAATGGCTTATCCTCAAGGGGATTGGCCAAATCAAATACTAGGTTTTTCTCCAAATCTCAGTTCTTTGTATTTAGGGGCAATGCAATCATAATCTGATTTGAAAATTCCCGATGGGAGCCTTGTGCCCATTGTTTAACACTTACCACATGCTCAGATTGATCTTAACTATTTGTAGGGTTATCGTCTAGGTATTCCTCTTTAGCCAGGTCCGGCTGTGGGTCGTGAGGTTCCTCTTGGATTTTGAGAATGGATTGTGATGACTGAGGTTTGGCAGGTGAATCAGATTTATGGGATTTAATTTTCAGAATATGATCATGACCCTTCTAGCTATCAGAATTGACCATCTCATCCTTTTTGTCGGACATTAAACTATCCTCCGTCACTGTGTTCTTCCGATCCTTAGTTTTTTCACAGTAACTGCCATCTCCGATCATCTGAGTCTTGATTGCTGCAATATCATCCTTCATATTTGCTAGGATGGAGTCTAATCAGGATGGCTAGTTTCCGGCTAGCCGATTCGAGATGTTAATTCTCCAAATACTAACAAACCCTAATATTTTTTAATATATAAAACATGGATATCCTATAAACCTAAACAAGGGCATATAAACTTAATTTCCTAATAACTACTACATTTATTCTCCAAACCTTACCTCTTCATCTTCCAACTACCCATCTTTCTCATTAACTACATTGACCCATTTGATTTAGCCTCTTAACCCACCCATATCGAGCTGGGCATGCATCACAATGGCATTGGATTAAAGGCGACACATAGGTCAGTTAGGGCGATAGAGGTGGAAATGATGATGGTCAGAGGTGAGGCTGTGATGACACTTAGAGCATAAATGGGATTGCATTTGAAAACTCCTTATTGTCTTATTGGTTTTTTCAGAAAGCTAGTTTGAAAAGTCCGGATTTGGCCTTTTAGAAAACTGTTTTTTAACTTTTTAAAAAGTTAAAATAAAAGGAATTTTTGTAATTGCCAAACACCAGCTAACTCATTGGATTTTTGAAAAAGCCAATAAGGTATTTTCAAACACAATACCAAACATGATTTTAATGATTTGAGAGTGATGATGGTGGAGGTGGTGATAGACTTCTCCTCTGAGTTTCAAACTATTTTGACAAATTCAAACTTGTTTCAAAAAATTTAGTGAACCAAATGGCAAATGCACCCATGGTTTTAGCATACAAGAAAGAGAAGTTGCATAAGTTTTATATTTGTTCAAGATTTAACATCCCGAAATTTCTAAGAATAATATTATATATATTATTTATTTATGAAGGGGAACGTTTACTTGAATTGTAGAGAAGTAGTAAAATAACAAAGATGGTTCAAGTGGGCTAGTTAGATGGAATTAAATATGGACCAAGAAGGAAAGATGGGCCTTAGGTCCATGGGCTTAAGGTAGTATAAATATCCCTTAAACCCTAATCCTTTCCATTATTATCTCTACACCATAGCTTACACCTTAGAAAACACACACAACATCATCTTATAACCCGAACCAAAATCCGAAGGCGAAAACCCGAGCTTGTTGGTGCTGGAACGTTGTGACAAACCAAACCAATATCAAGACCTTACCGTGTTCATAGTTCGACTCGTTTAAGGTACGTTATAATTAGGAATCGTCCGTTTAGGTTCGGTTTTGTTTGGAAATTCATAGATCTGTTTTAGTAGGTTAACAACGAATCCAACACGACCAATCCTACTAAAATCCGTTAACGTTTGATAGGTTTATTGATAACCTAAAAGAACCCGTAATATGAATGTATAAATCACACCCCTTGAACATGAATGTTTGGCTGTTTTGAGGGTTAGGATTTGTAGGCGCTTGGATTCCGAGTCCATTGATACCTAAATCGAGTTATTTGGTTAAGAAACGAAGATGATTATGGGCGGATTAAGAACGAACAGTGGTTGCAGCTGGGCAACTTCGCCGCAGCTAAGTTCGCCTAGTTAACTTCGCCCAGTAATAACTTCACTAAGAAAGTTCGCTGCAGCGAGTTCGCCTGGTTAACTTTGTTGCTGGTTAAGTTCGTTTGCCGACATGTTCGCCTAATGATCAAGTTCGCCATATGACTAAGTTCGCTTAATGATTAAGTTCGCTTAATAACTAAGTTCGCTTAATGACTAAGTTCGCTTAATGACTAAGTTCGCTTAATGATTAAGTTTGCTTAATAACTAAGTTCGCTTAATGATTAAGTTTGCTTGATGATTAAGTTTTGGTAAATTTACCAAGGGCTATAGTCATCGTAATCCTCCTATTCAACTACTTCGACCATTTCCGAACACCTCATAGTATTTTCGGGGCGTCCAAAGAGTGTAACATGGGAAAACCACGGAAAACACAACTTATTTGAATAACCCAGTGACCTACCAATTGTAGAAGTAGGATTTTTGGCAAGCAATAAGCACTTAAATAATACAATTCAAGTGTACCATCTGCTTAATGATTAAGTACGCTTAATGTTAAGTTCGCTTAATGTTAAGTTCGCTTAAAATGCTAAGTAAAAGCAACCCAGTACTAGACCACGAATCGGGCTAACGAATTAGGCTTAATTCATTATAACGAATGAGAGGGTGAATAAAGTAATAATTTAAAATCATAATGAAAAATGTGTTAAGACAGTTAATGTAAATAAAATTTTTAAAGCTTATTATACATTATTAAAATAATAAGTACAAAACAAAGTTTGGTTGAAGTCTTAAAAGTTTCAAAAAGCATATGATATGTTCTTTAAAAAGTTTAATATATAATCTTATCCCTTATTTCTTCATCTTCCACTGTCAGAACCATTTGCTCTCTCATCCGTCGCGCCGCCGTTGACTTTTTACCATTGACCATATTATAAACCCTAGTAGAGTGAGTTTCCATCTTTCATTTCTTTGTACATATATTTTTTTTATTCTAATTCAAATATTATAAACCCCAATTGAGATTCCTGTCGAGGCTATTTGCAATTCGAAACAAGCCTAACCTCTTATTGTTTTCCGCAACATAATTTTATTACAGATCTCGGATCTCAATTGTTGACGACGATGTCGTATTCTGGTGGTGCAACTGTACTTTCATAATTATAGCGTTGTAAAAAACAGCATTACATGCCGTGATGTGTGAAGAACTCAAAAAGGAGGGTTTCACATTAAAGAGTTGTGGATTTACGAAGGCGTATAACGGATTCGGAAGAGCGTACAACGGCTACTGTATAAAGGTGTTATGATGAACAATATTAAGGGTGAGTTACTCTTGAAGCATCAAGAGGAGATTGACCCAGCATTAGTTAATAAAACAACACTTTTCATGTCATGGGTGTTGAAGAAGGCAACATATAACTATAGTACTGAGAAATGAATTCTTGGAAAAGTAGGCCAAAGTACAGTCTTCTAAAACATGCTAAGTGACGGGAGAATTGTGGATGTTAAGTATTCAAAGCTAGCTGATGAACCAATTAGAAAAATTCATCAATGAAGTTCTTATTCTTTGGCAAGTGAATCATTGAATTACGGTCAAGCTATTGGGGTGTTGCTTAAAGCAGAGGTTTCTCTTCTAGTTTATGAGTTCTTGCAAAAGATACAAAATGGATGAGGCTACATAGCCTCATCAATACAACTTTTCATCATACAATATCATATGAGCACAACCCACCCGGATAGGTCTAACGAAAAAGTGAAAAAACACGCCAATAAGAATGGCGACTCTAGCAAGCAAGGTATTGTCTCTAGCATGCATCTCTACCGAACTGGCATGCTCCTCGGCTGCTATAACCCTCTCGTGCAAAGTGAACATAGCGTGCCAGTTGAGCTCTATGTGGTCACGCTCACTACATCTCTCTCCTAGGGTCTCAACATCATCACGGTTTTATCGATGTGACAACAATATCCATATAATATAACATATTTTTATTTACTAGTAATGTAAATAAACCAATAACAAAACAAAAATAAACCGATAAAACATTATAAAAAGAGCAAAATTTAACAAAGTTCAACCACAATAAACAAGATCGACATAATCGTCTTTAGTATGTCTTGATTAGGGTACATTTTGGATTATAATTGCTTTTAGTCATAAATTGAAACATTAATAAACAATAAACAATCAATTTATAATAGGTGGAATGAGAACAACCGATTTGGACTAAATTCTGATAACGTCAGCGGCTAAGGTTTAGCATATAATACCTAAATATATATATGGTTTTTAAAACTAAAAGTTTATTCGGGTTGAACCAAAACCTAAAGTACCAAGTAAAACGTGAAATTTTAATACATTAATTGTTCTTAGGAAACATATACTCTATGTTTATATACCAGTATGTTTGAAATAAATATGGAAAAAATAACTAGCATACCAAAAGTAATCCATATGATCGTACTAATTTGGTAACGTCCGTCCGGTGTTGTAAGTGTTTATCCAGTATTGTAATTTAATTATGGAATTTCTAATGTTATTAATCACATTTTGTGTAAGTATATATGTTTGATATCTCTTATAGCGATTCACTTCTCCCTATTCTAATAAAGTAAAATTACTGTGGACACCTGTCATATTTTGGTTAATTCTTACAATTTTTTTACCTCCAAAACTAAGATCTTAATTAACCCTAATTTATGCATAGATAAAAAATTATTCACTTTCCTTTTACACTCTATTTACGTTATATCTATACATTTTTATAAAAATAAATATTAATATATTATTTTATTACATGTTTCAAAATACTTAGTGAAATCCAAAAATCAACAAACAATTTTTGTCAAATATTGAAAAAATATAATTTCAAATTTTAACATTCACATATTGTACAATGTATACTATAGAAGACTGTAAAGAAAAACAAAACTCGAATATGCTTTCATTTTACAAAGTAATTTTTTAATCATTAAATTATAAATATATGTTTAAAAGTCTATCAATTTTTTTAAATCAATCCATTTATTATTATTATTATTATAAATTATCATATAAGTTTATAAATCATAAATATATGTCTTAAATCTATTCATTTATTTTTTTTCAGTTAATTTAGTAAACTATATATATGTTAAAATGTAAATGATAGTATATACCAATCACTTTTAGACCTAACAAAGTTTATCATATTCAATTTCTTATTTTTTTTATAAATGATTGTTTTCATAAATTTATGTTTTAAATCTATCCGTTAACGTCCATTTACAATATTAACGGACAGATACGGATAAACACAGACAAAATAAATTTCTTAATGGACGGGCACATACATCAATTTTTGTTCGGTAGAGTGTTTGTGAACCGTCCGTTTGTCCGTCAAAAGCTTAACGGACAAACACAGACAGGCTCTCGTCCGGTCCGGTTTGGTCCGTGTACACCCCTGGTACCAAGTAAAACGTGCAAATAAAAATTGCAAAATAATTGTATGAAACTAGTTTAGTTTTGTTAAGATGATTAGATTAGATTGCGCATTTTGTATTTAGACTTAATATGCACGCCGTGTGTTTGAATGAAATCCACTTAAACCAGATATAAAGAATTAATTGTGTTTTCACCTGTTTAAAAGGCCAACTAAACAAACATGTAAAATAAGGTCTGGATTTTTTTTCTTGTAATTGATATTAGGCATCGAAAGATGTTTTGCAATTTATTTTCATGGAATGTATATACCAGTCAAGGATGTTTATATTACATCATTCACATATGCTTCTGTTTAAGACAAGGCTTTCCTCATGAGATTTAACTCAATTGGTATTAGGGGGGAGTTAAAGACTTGAGCTAGAAACTGAAAGGTCTCAAATTCAAATACGATCCCAACTGGGTTTTACCGTAATGGCCCTTCGGGTTTTCCCTGAAACAGGAGATGGTGGGTTTAGGTTACGTAGCGCTGTCTGCAATCACAGACGTATAGGCTTCCGAAGTGCAAGGCTTTATCGGTTGACCGTTCAAAATATATAAAAAAAAGAGAGGGCTTTGTGGATTTAACCGGAACTTGTATATCTGTTGGGCGGTAAGAAAAGAAAATCTAGGCTACTTATTATTTGCAAAATTTAACTATGATGCCTAGATGTCATAAATGTACAACTACCCTTCTACATCATTAATTTTGCATTTTGCTGCAACCACAATTGAACTTACAAAAGCTATAATTTTAGAAATAATTGTAATTGAAACTCAAAAGTTAGGTAGCGTCTAGTATACAGGAATAAAAAAGGAAATGGAATGGATCATTACGTTGGATTTAAATAAAGAGTGTATGGTTGGGGTAATGGAATATATGAGGTAATGGAATAGATGTGAAAATGAACAAGGTAATGGAATGGTATTACCATTGCATCATCTTGTTTTGTGCCCATGTGGGAATTGAATGAATCATTAATTTGTGTTTAGTATACAAGAAAAGACGAAGGAATAAAATAAAATTGGTCGTGACTCACGAACAGGGGTGTTAATCGGGTCAACCCGATCGGGTTTCGGGTTAATCGGGTCTGGTTAATCGAGTTTTTCTTAACAAATATCTAACCCGAAACCCGACCCTATTAAGGTTCGGCTTAGTCGGGTTTTGGGTAAGTCAGACAACCGGCCCGCGCACGCAATTTTTAGGGGCCTGGACTTGTTATATTTTAAAACCTTTTTTACGATTGTAGAAGTTTGCTGAGGTGAGTTGTAGAGACTATAAAATGAAGAAGAAGGTTGTCTGGAAAGAAAATTACTCCATCCGTCCCATTAAAAGTGTTCACATTTTTTTTTATTTGTCCCATTACAAATGTTCATTTTCAAAATTTATTAGCCACTTTCTAAATTTATCCTTAAACACACACAACTAACATTAATAAACAATATTTATGGACCCAATTCTGAAGACATAATTATCATTTGGTAAGCAAAGAAAACAATAATTTAATCCAACTTAAACATTGTGTTTTTCAAATTATGTACCAGATGATAAATTATCATTCTGTGTACATTGTTTTTATAGTTTTTAATATGACCATGTTTTTGCATACAAATGCGATATATATTTCAAACTATTATTATGCTCAACTTATAGAGCTTTTAAAGTTATTACTACATTTAAAAGTAATTTGTAACTTGTGACTTGGGAAAATTTGTTAGTGGTGGTGGTTGTTGTTAGGTGGTGTTGTTGTTGAGAAAGTAGGGTGAATGAGAAATGAAATGGGTGAATGAGAAGAGGGTGAGAAGAGATGGTTTTGATGGAACTGAGTTCTACGTGTAATGGGTGATTTCAGGTAAATTGATAAAAGTCACATGATTTCAGTGTGTTATCGGGATTAATGGAATTGGCGGGAGTGCTAAAACAACTTTAACCCTAGAAATTTGTAGAGATGATGACATATGAATTAAGTTAGTTCTTCTGTTTCTAAGTATTCATCCCCTTTTGTATTGCCTATCAAGTGTTCGACGAAATGTCTATGTGGTGTTTCAGGTTATTTTCTTTTGTAATTTTCAGTCGGAGAAGGCATATGACAAAGTATGACTTGGATATGATTTGTTAAGTCGTGATCTGAGAAAATTTGTTTTGTTTGATTTATGCTTCTTTGACGGTTCGATTAACTCTACTATGATTCTATGAACTCTTGGGTACAGTTTGTTAAGTCATGATTATGAGAAAGTAACATTAAAGGTCTCTGTGAAGATCCTATTATACAGTTATAGGGTTTAAGGAGAAATTTATGAATTACTGAGAGTCTTCGGATGACTTTATTTTAATTAGTATCATTAACAATTTAACAGTATAGTCATAGTATATACAACAATTAACAGTATAGTCATAACAGTATATACAACATTGTGAAATACTTTGGTTATTTACGCTTTTAGGAGACAGATAGTGATAGTGGTACAATTCTGTCTTGAGGCTCTGCATTATATTGTGTGTAGGAAAAAAAATGTTAAAATTGCTTAACAGAATTACAAAAAAGAATTAGTGATTAAAGGTTAGTTGGTGGTTACTTGTATTTAAAAATAAAATTGTAGCCATATAGGATTGCCAATTGTGGACGCTTGATTAAAAATAATAAGCCGACTTTAATGGTGATTATTATTAATTCATGATATTAATATCTTTTGTGCAGATTTCACTGATATTTAGCAGCTGTGTGCTGGTCTGCAACATTTTATGGAAGCCATTTAAGAAGATAAATTTGGTTTTACCAGGTTTTAATGATGGAGCATGACTGATAAATTGGCATTTCAGTTTTGTTGTAGGCTATGATTTTGTGTTGTCTTTTGTTGGATACTTTACACGTCAAGTGTTTTTGGTTATTGGTACATAATTGTCGTGCGAATATCGAAGGCTACAACTGACATTGGGAGCCAATTCTAGAGCTTTAACATGCATGCATACATACTATGCAATGCTTATTCATAAGCGTACAATAATCACCCCGCGCCGCAACACGCGTGTACACATCCTAGTTGTTTTTAAACTCAATATACACAATGTGCGTCTGAACGAAATCCACTTAAAAGTTAAATCATATGTAAAGAATTGATTGTGTTGTTTTGACCTGTTTAAAATGCCAATTAAGCGAACATATAATAACCCAAATCGTTAAGATAATAATTACAATAATTTAAATAGCTTAAAATAATAATAATACTTGATAATATAAATTAATTATTAATTTGGAGGATAACGTTGTGATCTTTTAGTTTAAAAAAAAAAAAAGAAAATAAAAGAAAATAAATAAATAAAGACAATAATAGAGATAAATATGCAAAAATCAATCAATAGATAAAACTCAAACACTTTCACATGCATCAAACGAATTCCCAGAGAAAAATGGGATTTCAATCCCTTATCGGCTACAAAAATCTCGATCGATTACGACGCCAGTAACCTCTCATAAGATGTCACGAAGCCCACATATCGCATCTATATAATATCTTTGCTTTCCGTTCGACCTCCCATTCCAATTTCGCCGGAGAACCGCCATCTTCACCCTTCTCCACTTAAATCACCGCTGCCGTCTTCCGTTGTCACTATAGACAGGCATCGCCTCCACCGTTGTTGGTTACTGGGAGGCCGCCACCATCACCTTCTGTTGTGCGTGCCGATTACCGAAGGGAGTCATCGCCACGGAAGCCACTGTCTTATTCCTGATAATTGTTATCGCTCATCCGCCGAGGTACTCATAATTGTTGAAGACAAGCCAACTTGTTTACTTTTGCTTAATACATAAGGTACGGTTTCTGTTTACTTTTAGTCATAGTATATTAACTCTATTCCATTACTTCGTAGTACGGTTTCTGGTTTCTTTCTCTCAGAGTATTAATTATATCCCGTTACTTCGTAGTGCGGTTTCTGTTTTCGTTTACTTATAATATAAATTCTGATCCGTTACTTTGTAGTACGGATTCTGTTTCTTGTTACTTCATAGTACGGTCTATGTTTTTGTTACTCTTAGTATTAATTATAGTCTGTTACTTTGTTGTACGGTTTCCGTCTTTGTTTCCTCTTAGTATTATTTATATTCCGTTACTTCGTAGTACGGATTCTGTTTTTCTTCACTCATAGTATTGGATTTAGTCCATTTTATATTCGATGTCCGTCACTTCGTAGTGCGGATTTTTGTTATCTAGTTCGGTTTATTCGTATGATATGGTTATATTAATTTTATAGCATGCAATAGGTTATATATATTTTGAATTCATTATTGCATGTTCCTGTTTAAATATCTTTTAGTTATACGACTTTAGTTCAGTACTCTGTTACCCGAGCATTTCTGACTTGTCGTTGGGGCGTCAACGACATGGCACTTATCGTGACAGTGCGTAATCAAAGTTCACGGCGTCTCTAACTAGTACTTTTGAAGTATTAGGGCCACTTGGAGGCGTATAGATCGATCTTAGCTCTGACTCCTGACTCCTGACATGGCACTTATCGTGACAGTGCGTAATCAAAGTTCACGACGTCTTTGAAAGTACTCATGTAGTACCTTGGCCACTTAGAGGCGTATAGATCGATCTTAGCTCCGACTCCTGACTCCTGACTTCTGTTTGAGATGGAACAATGTGTGCACGCCACCCACACCGTCTCTTTGGTGCATGGACTAGCTAGCTGTGTACCCCTCTGTTTAGGCTCTGGGTGCTTCCGTATTACACGACCTATTTATTTTAACATCGTCGTCGTGTATTTTAGTAATTATATTTTGTTTCGCTATATTTCTGGTCCGTTTCGATATGTGTATATGCATTTGGTTAAAGTTGAGTATATTCAGATTACGTCCCGATCGTGTATCGGATTATGTTTCGCATCTAATTATAGTTCGGTCTAAAACGTGGTTTTATATCCGCAATAGTTTCAGTTTTATTTCAGTATGTGTTTTGTCTTATGTATGCTTTTACCTGTACTATTGTTCTCTCCGTTACTGGGCAATTTTTGGCTCAGCCGTATTTTCTTATTTGTGTCTGTCTTATTTGCTAACAGGTAATTCGGGAAATCGGGGAGATCAGTGATGAGAGAGAATAATGAAGTTCAAACATAGGTTGCATTGATTTTTTTTTGTATTTTGGATTGTGGCGTTGATTTGATATCTGTAATAGTAACACGTTAGCCTGCTCCGGGTTGGGGTGTTACAGTTATGGTATCAGAGCTAAGGCTCTTTCCTGTAGAAAACATTAACTTTAAAACTTTACCGTAGAAAACATTTATCTTAAAACTTAAACATGTGAGGTAATATGGGTAGACGTCGGGTTAGGGTTACTTTTCAAATTTTCTTGCTCATGATTTGTGATTTTAAATTTAAGGGTACAAGATCGCTCTAATATTGACCGTACGTTGACATTTATTTCACTTAATGACTTTCTCGTTTATAATAAGTTAAGTGCTTCTACCGCTGTTTTCGCTTACTCTCTACCAAAGAAAACAATAACTTCCGAATACAATGTTCAACACAGTTGATGAGATCATGATTTGAGTTACTCCTCTATGCTCCATTCAGACTTTGCTATTACATATGACATTAGACGTTTCCGAAACACTTATACTTTTGAATAGATGCGACACTCAGTATTAGTAAGCACGCCTAAGATTTTGGACATCGTTTCTTAATTAGTTTTTCATCACGTCTATTTTTTTTTAAAAAAAGGTTAACCATGATTTAAGATGCATAATGGAAGGACAGTTAGGACGCGGTCGTAAGGTAAATTGACGATTATGGTCGCGAACGTAATCGTGAATTTACAGGTACGTATGTGTGCTACTAAAATCCCATTGTGCCGATAAATGTTTCTCTAATACTCTAATATGACGTCCTAAGTTTTTCATTATTATGTGCTAGTGTTATGTGTTATTTATTTATTAATTATTATATTGATTTATTTAACTGATTGCATATGAGTTAAGAGAAATATATTAACAAACAACATGTGTTCTTTGAATTTTTTTTTTGTTACGTTCAAACCTGGATTTTTTTTATGCTTATAAGCCACATGGCTCGGCTATTTTTTTTATTTTATTTTTTTTTTAAACTGTATACTTAATATTTTAAGTATCACTTAGTTAAATTCCAGTAATTTATTTCAGTTATCATATTATATAATTTTTGTATCATGCTCGTTAATGAATATATGCTTTTACCTATCAATTATTAGCCATATGTTTCAGCTACCCGTAATTCGTCTCGAGTTAAACACCCGATATTTGGAATATTAGTTTTAATTTATTTTCTTATATATGAAGCCTAGTATTTTGGTTACACATACAAGATAACAAAGATGTAAATTATGTTACGTATATATTTCTTCTAAAGTTAATTGAGTTAATTCTTGTTTATCAAATTTCGAGGACGAAATATTTTTCTAGGGTGAAAGAGTTGTAATACCTGTAAATTTAGTTTTACAAAATATGATATATTAATGTTTATATAATAATAATAATAATAATAATAATAATAATAATAATAGTTTAAAATTGAAACCTGGATGAGTTCAAACTATTTATCACATGTTTATTATCTTAAATTCCAATCATAATCTTGTTGGCTTCTTCAAATTCAAACCTCCGGATAGATAGGTAGGGAGATGATCAATTCGTTTTTTTTTTTTTTTTTTTTTTAGCATCCTCAAACTCTCTCAAATCCAATCTCAGGAAACCATACTAGTTCCTATTTGCACACGACCTCTGTTTTCGCTACCATCACCGCATCACACCGCCACCATTAAATTAGCCTGGTCCGCCGCTGCACCATCTTGTGACACCGCCACCTCCGCCTCAGTTGGAGCTATCGCCACCCTCCGTCACCTTTCGAATGCCACTCAAATCCATCGCCACCAATCATAGCCACCATGACGCCGCGTACCGCCGCCTCATACTGTCACTGTTGCGTACCATCTAACATCATGCTCCGCTTTTTAACGACTGTTACGCATCCGTGTTCGATTTAGATATGTTCGGTCTCACAGCTATTGAGGTAATAGTCAGATCTCTGTTAATCGTTCTTTTGCATGAGTAATTAGTTGAGTTAATTCCGATTCGTTTCTGACGACCAATATATTAAATCTGATTTGTTAAAGACCATAAAATACATCATGATTTTGTCACTCAGTAGTGTCGTTATTTGTTTCCTTCTTATAATATATTACATATGAAACCTCAAACAAAGTTGTGATAATATGGTACTGTGTGTATATATAAGAATATATATATATGATTTTATAAGGTCATCATCACATGTAAGCTTTATATATCATAATTTACGTTAAAATTTGTAAATTAAATATGAAGAAAGTTTTAGTCCAACTTGGGAAATTGAAGACATGAACCGTTTTGATTATCCGTCTTGTTTCCATTTTAGTACTCCGTATTTCAGTTTACTAGGGTTTGATTTCGTACGAATTTTGAATTATTATGTTCTCGTATCCGTTTATGACTCCGTATTCGTTGTGTTTCATTTATGAAAGTTTAAGTTTGTTTCGTTTCCGTGATATCCGAAAGTCTGTGTCACCGTCTTACAATTTCGAGGACGAAATTTTTTTTTAGGGGAGTATAATTATAATAACCCAAATCGTTAAGATAATAATTACAATAATTTAAATAGCTTAAAATAATAATAATACTTGATAATATAAATTAATTATTAATTTGGAGGATAACGTTGTGATCTTTTAGTTTAAAAAAAAACAAAAGAAAATAAAAGAAAATAAATAAATAAAGACAATAATAGAGATAAATATGCAAAAATCAATCAATAGATAAAACTCAAACACTTTCACATGCATCAAACGAATTCCCAGAGAAAAATGGGATTTCAATCCCTTATCGGCTACAAAAATCTCGATCGATTACGACGCCAGTAACCTCTCATAAGATGTCACGAAGCCCACATATCGCATCTATATAATATCTTTGCTTTCCGTTCGACCTCCCATTCCAATTTCGCCGGAGAACCGCCATCTTCACCCTTCTCCACTTAAATCACCGCTGCCGTCTTCCGTTGTCACTATAGACAGGCATCGCCTCCACCGTTGTGGGTTACTGGGAGGCCGCCACCATCACCTTCTGTTGTGCGTGCCGATTACCGAAGGGAGTCATCGCCACGGAAGCCACTGTCTTATTCCTGATAATTGTTATCGCTCATCCGCCGAGGTACTCATAATTGTTGAAGACAAGCCAACTTGTTTACTTTTGCTTAATACATAAGGTACGGTTTCTGTTTACTTTTAGTCATAGTATATTAACTCTATTCCGTTACTTCGTAGTACGGTTTCTGGTTTCTTTCTCTCAGAGTATTAATTATATCCCGTTACTTCGTAGTGCGGTTTCTGTTTTCGTTTACTTATAATATAAATTCTGATCCGTTACTTTGTAGTACGGATTCTGTTTCTTGTTACTTCATAGTACGGTCTATGTTTTTGTTACTCTTAGTATTAATTATAGTCTGTTACTTTGTTGTACGGTTTCCGTCTTTGTTTCCTCTTAGTATTATTTATATTCCGTTACTTCGTAGTACGGATTCTGTTTTTCTTCACTCATAGTATTGGATTTAGTCCATTTTATATTCGATGTCCGTCACTTCGTAGTGCGGATTTTTGTTATCTAGTTCGGTTTATTCGTATGATATGGTTATATTAATTTTATAGCATGCAATAGGTTATATATATTTTGAATTCATTATTGCATGTTCCTGTTTAAATATCTTTTAGTTATACGACTTTAGTTCAGTACTCTGTTACCCGAGCATTTCTGACTTGTCGTTGGGGCGTCAACGACATGGCACTTATCGTGACAGTGCGTAATCAAAGTTCACGGCGTCTCTAACTAGTACTTTTGAAGTATTAGGGCCACTTGGAGGCGTATAGATCGATCTTAGCTCTGACTCCTGACTCCTGACATGGCACTTATCGTGACAGTGCGTAATCAAAGTTCACGGCGTCTTTGAAAGTACTCATGTAGTACCTTGGCCACTTAGAGGCGTATAGATCGATCTTAGCTCCGACTCCTGACTCCTGACTTCTGTTTGAGATGGAACAATGTGTGCACGCCACCCACACCGTCTCTTTGGTGCATGGACTAGCTAGCTGTGTACCCCTCTGTTTAGGCTCTGGGTGCTTCCGTATTACACGACCTATTTATTTTAACATCGTCGTCGTGTATTTTAGTAATTATATTTTGTTTCGCTATATTTCTGGTCCGTTTCGATATGTGTATATGCATTTGGTTAAAGTTGAGTATATTCAGATTACGTCCCGATCATGTATCGGATTATGTTTCGCATCTAATTATAGTTCGGTCTAAAACGTGGTTTTATATCCGCAATAGTTTCAGTTTTATTTCAGTATGTGTTTTGTCTTATGTATGCTTTTACCTGTACTATTGTTCTCTCCGTTACTGGGCAATTTTTGGCTCAGCCGTATTTTTTTGTTTGTGTCTGTCTTATTTGCTAACAGGTAATTCGGGAAATCGGGGAGATCAGTGATGAGAGAGAATAATGAAGTTCAAACATAGGTTGCATTGATTTTTTTTTGTATTTTGGATTGTGGCGTTGATTTGATATCTGTAATAGTAACACGTCAGCCTGCTCCGGGTTGGGGTGTTACAGAACATGTAAAATATGATTTTCTATTTTATCTGCAATTGATATGAGGCATCAGAAGATGTTTTGTAATTTATTTTCATAGAAAATATATATCGGTCAAGGATGTTTGTTTATTACATCATTCGCATATGATTATGCTGAGGTAGGGTTTTGCCGGTGAACTTTAGCTCAACTTCGTTGAAGGAGAAGTGAAAACTTGGGCTAGAGACACTACTAGAAAAGGGGCAACTTTCCTACCAAATGTTTCCGACAAAATACCAATAAACGCCATTTCCCACAAAATAGAAACATTTTTCCGACAAAATAAAAAAGACTTAAAATTCCAACAATCTTTCGAGAAAATTTCAACAAAAAAACATTTGTCGGAATTTTGTCGCTAGAATTCAAAGGATTCCGACATTATACCGACCATATTTCCATTTATTTACTAATCTATTTAGTGAAATTAGAAAAATCATATTGTTTCATAGTTTTGTCGGAAAGTTGTCGAAACTTCTATAAACTTTCCTATAAGTTTCCGACTAATGTTAAAAAAATATATTATTCTTATCTATTAAGGTTATTAACAAATGTAATGAACCGATTTAAAAAAATGAAAAATTAATATTTTTAATCTTTGTCGGAAAATTGTCAGAAAATTATTAAGTTTCGACAACTTTCCGACAATTCTTAAAAAAATATTTAATATATTTTTATAAGATCATTCATAAATCTAATTGACCAGATTAATAGGAAAAAAAATAATTTAAAATTATTCAACTTATTAATTAGAAAGATCAATATAAATACATTTTTAAAATACAATTTATAATTTAGTATTAATAATTAAATATATATATATATATATATATATATATATATATATATATATATATATTAAAAACCAGATAATATGATTGTTATTAACACATTATTAATAAATAAAACTTTAACTACCAATGATTTTTTATTTTCATCATGTATGTATAATTTGTAAAGGCATACACTTTAGTGTGTGTATTGTGTATGTGTATATGACATGCATGCTTATGTGTTAGCGTATGCGTTAGTGTATGGGTATATGCATATTATGAGCTTGTGGGTGGTGCGTGTTAGTGTAAATGTGTATGGATTAGTGTGTTTGTGTATGTATGAAATGGATGCATAATTTTATTGTGCGAGAGCACAATATGGCGACTGACGGGCAGTAGATTTTAATATATGAGAGGCAAGTTACAGTATATACGAGAAGTCAAGTGGGCCACTGTGTGTGGGAGGCAAATAGTGAATAATTATGATACGATCAAAAGTAACAATTAAGAAAACAAAAAATGGCTTTAAATTTGATTACACATTTACACTACAAACTAAAACTTGATGGTGAGCGTTGGCCTACCATTTTTCAACTATGTATCCGTGTATGTATGTTTGTATGTATGAATCTAACATTGTATGTGTATGCATATGTATATGTATGAGTGTGTGTATGCGTTAGTCTAGGTACATGTGCAAATACTAATTGACACGTCGGAGGATAGTTACGAGAAGGCACCCCTCATCTTCCCTTACTCATAACGAGCTCATGATGTTCGGTTTTGCAGGTTAAATCAAGTTAACCTTGTGAAGATCATATTAAATCACCATCCTGGTTGAGACTTGGGCTTTAACCCTTTAGGTTATTTACTTGATTAGAATTTAACTTATTTATTTAATATATATATATATATATATATATATATCTTGGATTGATTTCTTTTGAGAACCACTTTGAGTTTTAAGAACTTGAAAGAACTCAACGTAACAATTTTTTTTTTGAATTTTTTTTAAACATGCGTAATACCTAAGTGTAAGTGATGTACAAAAAATTACGGTATTTTTTTACACACCGAATCGACTTTTTACACATGTGTAACTAACGTTTAAACTTGTGTAATTATCAAAAATACTTATTCTCTCTCCTGTTTCATTTTTTAATTAAATTTAATCTCAGCCACATATTTCATATCATTTAATTAAATGTGTGGTTCAAAATTGAGTTCTTAAAGTTCTTAAAACTCACTATGGTTCTCAAAATAACCCTCCCCTATATATCTTAATCTTAAATATATAAATGAAACATTTAAAAGCTTTCTAGTTGCTTCTTACATTCTGGTTGCGACTGATTTTGTGCCTCCTTTTTTGGAGCAAATTAATTAGATTGATTATGCCATACATTTTGCAGAAGTTAATCTATGAAAAATTTGTTTGCTTCATCTGTTCTTAGGATTAAGTTAGTGCACAACTAGCTGTTGGTATAAAATCCATTATTGTGATGAAGTAGGGGTGTTCATGGTTTGGTTTCAAACTGTGAAACTGGTCAAACCAGACACCGGTTTGCTTTCGCGGTTGGTTTTTTTGTTTACTTTTGGTCGGTCGGTTTTAGAATTTTTAAGCTACGACAAATGGTTTGGTTTACGGTTTATTCCGGAAACCTACAGTATAAAACCAGGCCGGCTGTGATAAAATTTGAGAATATCTATTTTAGCTTTTCATGTGTATTATATTGCAAAAATATAATCCTTAACTGAGTTTTTATTCCTTATACATTACAGTTACTTCAAGATTTATACTTAGTCATTACACTACTATATTTTTCATAGTTGTTTGATTCAAAACAAAAAGATAGATGTAATGTTATGGCAGTTAGTTGACAAATTTGAAGCAAACTACAAATTTGAGTTCAAATAAAAAGATAGCTTGTTTAAGTTCTAATCAGAAGCAAACTACAAATTTGAAAAACCGTGAAACCGAACCAGAACCAAACCATTAGTAACGGTTTGGTTTGGTTCGTTTAAATATTTAACGGTCCAGTTTTGGTTTTTGATAAACAAAAAACCGTTATCAACGGTTTGGCTCACGGTTTAACCTAAGAATTGTCAAAACCGGACCGTGAACACCCCTAATATATATGATTTACTTGTTTTATTTGTATATATTTGTTGTTAGGTAGGTATGCATATGTATGTGGATGTGGACGAATATGATGAGGAAGATGGTAGTCATCTGGATGATGGTGAGAATGATGGTAGTGGTAAGGGTGCTAGCGGTAAGGATGATAGTGGTGATAGGTGGATCGCATGCGTGGGAAGAAAGTATGTTTTTTGATTTCAACATTTTTATTTGCATTGATTACAGTTACTGTTAATGTTATAGGTTTGGATCTGGACGTGTTCATAGGAGTGCTTGTGTATTACTAGATCAAAAACTTGAGGGAGATTGTATCACATTCAGCATGCTCCCTTAAGGGAGATGTTTAGTATCTTTCGGGTAAATATCAGTAAATTATTTGTATACGTTATGATTATTTGTTTTAATTTATTAATTTTATATATTTTTTACAGACACGGTGGATATGGGATCCACGAGATGACCAATACATTTTTGAGGGTTTCGTTAACGTTCTTATGGATCATTATCCAGTTAAGATGAATGAACTAATAGAAGAATCAAAAAGGAAAGCCAGGGCGGATAATTACGTTATTGAGGATACTCGATAGTCGAAGGAGGTATCATTGTTATTATTATTGTTGTTGTGGTTAATATTATAATTATTAAGTCAAGCATATATATTTTTTGAAGTTTTGGTATTTTAGGGGTCGTTTTCATATTTATTAGGTATGTGAATTCTTTTTGTTTACATTAATGGTCAAATGAACATGATCTTAGTTTGTAGCGGTAAAGTGTAGGTTTGGCCTGCATCTATTTTTGTCATATGGTAATTGTTTGCCTAGTGTAAGTTGTAAGGTAATGCATTTTTGGAAAAAATAGTGTAAATTGGGGCGCTATTGTAATTTGTTGTATAAATCAGGGCTGCCATTGTCCTTTACTCCTTTTTTTCACAATACCAAATTCACATATAGATAATAGATTGGTTTGTTTAGCTTAACTTATATAGTTATTTGTTTATGTTAAAATTTATTTATTATTTATGTGGAGCTAAAAAAAATAATTTAAAACCAATAGAACTTCCATCTAATAGTATTCTCACTTGGTGTCTATACTATAAGGCATATTAATTTGCATCACTTAGTTGTATTAAACTTTGGTCAACTTGCTTGAATGCCACAATGCTTGACTGTCATATTTCTTTGAACTAATCAATGACAGTATGGCGATTCTGCTAGCTTTTGATTAGCATGACAGTATGATCATGTTTTAAAATGACCCGTTAGCATTTTTATTAGAGTTATAATTTGTGAATTAATATGTATCATGTATTAATTATATATCTTTAAACAAACTATAGGTCAAATATGTTCAAGCAAAATTCGAACAAGAACAAGAGGCTCGACGAAACTTGGAAAACCGCTTGGAACACATGGAAAGAGACTTGGAAAAAGAGCGGGCCGAACGCAAGAAGCTACAACGTCAAATGAAAGGAGACTTGGAAAGAGAGCGGGCTTAACGCGAGAAACTACAAAAACAATTTGAAGAAATTATGAAAAAGTTTGCTAATGTGTAGTTTATTAACTGTTTGGTATTGACATGTTAAACATATGTTATTTTGTTTGATAATTTGACAAGTTAAAATATATATTATTTTGTTAGGTCGTTGCAAGAAGATTTGCTTAATTTAAATCATGTTTGGTGTTTTTTGGAATTTTAGCTTTTTATAACTTTTTTGAACTAATAATTTAGATTTTTGTTTTTTTTTATTTCATGTTTGTCGAACTTCCGTGAGAAAAAATAATAAGTTAAAATTAACATTTGTCGGAAATTCATTGGTAAAAATAAAACAAAAAAGAAATAGTAAATTAGTTTTTTGTCGGAAAGTTGTTTGTACAATTAAAATAGCTTTATATTTAAATAAAATGATTTGTCTTAAATTGTCGGAAATTAAATCAAATTAACTATTATGATTACTAAATTTTTATGATTAATGAGAAAAGAACATATTAGTAAAATTTTGATTTGTGACTAGTTTCTCGCTAAATGATGGGAATAATCAAAAAATCTTGTTCTCGGTAGTTTGTCGGAAATTTAGCGACAAACCATGGTTGTGGATATTTTGTGGGAATATTAATGGGAAATTAGTCGGAAAAATATATTCTAGGAGCATTTTTCCGACAAATGCTATTACTCGGTACTTTGTCGCAAATCCGTGGTTCCAACTATTTACCCACTATTTTTTTGTCGGAAAACCTTCAGTTTTTTAGTAGTGAGACTGTAAGGCCTCAAGTTTAACTTTGATCACAACCGGGTTTAAACTCTGTGGGTCTTCAAACCGCCGGTTTTCCCAAGAACAGAAGATGGTGGGCTTGGGCTACCTAGCGCATTGCGATCGCGGGCGTATTGGGTATCCTGGATCGCAAGGCTTTATTCGTTGGTCGTTCAAAATAAGAAAGAGGTAGCGCTTTGTGGATTTTAACAGCAACTTGTTCATCTATTGGGCAGTAAGAAAAGACAAACTAGGCAAGGTTTGACTTATTATTTGCAGAATCTAACTATGATTCATAGATGTCATAAATGTTGCAACTACCTTTCCACTTCATTAATGATAACTTCACAATCATGTTGAGCTCACTAATTTAACAAATTGATGTTGAATTGTTGATTAGTTCATAATGCTGATTGAAAAATGGTTCACAATCTTGATAAGTAGTTTTATATGTTAAAGGACTTGCGTGCATTATGTACAAGATGATAAACTATCATTCTGTGTACATTGTTTTTATAGTTTTTAATATGAACATGTTTTTGCATACAAATGCAATATATATTTCAAACTATTATTATGCTCAACTTATAGAGCTTTTTAAGTTAAGTGACTACGACATTTAAAAGTAATTTGTAACTCGTGACTTGGGAAAATTTGTGAAACAAGAAGGCAAGTTATGTTAATGCTATAACTTTACCGTTAGATTCTCATAAAGCTTATGATCAAACCTTTGGTTTTTGTTCTATGGTGTCTTTACGTCGACCTTTAATATTAGAAGCGAACTAGGATACTTGAAACTTTGTACCAAGCCGCAGTGGGTGACAAATTTTGCAGTAAATCTGGTAAAAGATTCAGTATACACTCCCGTATATTATAGAATTTTGATTTTATGAATTACAAAGCTGGAAATATCTTGGTAGCTGGCTCACAAAGTAGCTGCTTGACTTACTTTATGAATTATATTTCTCATTTTGTTTTGAGTTTTGGCTTGATAAAAGCTATTTGAAATAAGAATATCAAGTTCTTATGTTTTAAGTATGCATTTTGCTGCAACCAAATAACAAAAATTATAATCGCATAGATCATTCTATAATTGAGCGCCGAACTATTAGAATGCAGAATGACATGGTTTCTGGTGCATCTCATCTTAAATAGTCACTTTTTTTTTTACTTTTTTTTAAAACTTAAATTACATGTTGAGTGGCTTCATGTTGTTCTGCAAGCCCATGCCTCTTCTATGTTTCTGTTAGGTTACTTGTAATGTGTTTAACAACGTGTATATCGTTAACCATTCAAGTAATGTTAAAACCTAAATATATATCATATAATATAAGCATCACTTATAGATGGTGACACCATTCAGAACTATAAGACTTCAAATTGCATCCAACATCACTGCCACTGATATATGACATATTAAAACCGTGATCACACAATTTTTTGTATAGTAGCAACGAAGTATTTGAAAGCACGGAGGGAGGTGCACATTTCGCTAATAGCAACTAAGCATTTGGAAAAAAATTGAAAGCCAAAATCAGATATCAACTTGCTACATGATGCATTCTTTCAAGTCTGACAGCTTCTTTTGTTACAAATCCACAACTCCACAAGCATCATGTATAAATAACAGTATGAATACAAAAACGTTCAAAAATTAAATGTTTAACATAGTATGCAAAGCTTTAAAACAGAATTATTGTAGTAGTCCATAGTTAAGATCTTCATCTTCCACTCGTGAAGCTGAAGAATCAGTTTTCTAAAGGATCAGCCTATATATGCTTTCTTTGCTTCTTCCAACAAACGGGTCGGATCTAAACCAACTGCTTGCTCCTTGGGTTGTTGATGACTTTAACTAATAATAATAATAAAAAAAGAATACTTGATTCCTTTTGTTTCTTTACATCCTTGTAACATTGCACTTGTAAATAATTAAACCTATCATATGTAAACACCATATTACTAGACTAGTTGGTCATATGCTTACTCCTATATATAATGTTTTATCATAACAAAAAAAAAGATGTTGACCACGAGTGAAGAGGTATGTACCCGCCTCAACACCGAGCAAGGCGGGTCAACCCACAAGATAAACACATTATGAAGGCACAAAGCCAAAACCTATGCGCATGGCGCATACAAAACATGCTCAGGCATCATATGCCCAGGCACACATATGCTCGCGCATCACATATGCGCGCGGCGCATATCACATGCTCGTGCATATCACATCTGCCCAGGCACACATATGCTCGCGCATCACATATGCGCGCGGCGCACCAGCGCGCGGCGCATATCACATGCTCGTGCATATCACATCTGCGCATGAAATATCTGCGCGTGAGAATAAAGAGAAGACCTCGCGCATCCTCAGGATTGGCGCATATCACACATGCACATAATCGACCTCGTCCTTATCCAAATCAGGATTAGGGCAACCTTGATTGTGCACGTCAGACAACCTTCCAGAAGGCATCTTTTTAAGGAGTAAGAATATGCTGATGTTGACAGCTGCCAAATGAAAGGTCGACAACTCAGCATGACACATGTGCTACCACGTGATTACAACCAACGAGAAAGCGCCAGGTGTCCCAGAGGACACGTGGCGCAGTGCGATTGGAGGAGGCCAACGAGGTTGAGCCCAACCAGTGGAAACCCTAGCACTATAAATACAGCATCAACTCCACTTTGATAGACACATTCATACTCAATCATTGACAGTTACAGGCAGTGATATCACATTCAATCATATTGAATTACATTCACTCACAGTCAGTTACATACAAACACACAGTCACACAATCATACAGTATTCAGCTATTAAGCAATACTCTTGAGATTCCCTTACCCACACATTATTATCTTCTCCTACACATACTTATTCTCACGCCGGAGGGTTACCCCAAAGAGGACCCCTCTGTCCCTTTCTGAGGGGTAAGTTAACGGCGTTGTTCATTTTGTAGGTGGAAGAACACAGATCCAGAAGAACCATCGGTGAAATAGTACAATCAAAACCCGAGGAAAGTAGATCTGCTACCAGCGAGTAGATCCACGTTTCTTCATTGGCGCCATCCACTGTTACAAACGGCAATCAGATCTCATCAGATCTACATAAAAAAAAAATCAATCACCATGGTTTCTGGCATTCGTAACGCTGATCAAGCTCTGGAGGATATTGAACGTGAGGGTGTCAATGAGGGACAGCAAATTCTGAGGGTGCCGCGTGATTCTACGCGTACCACCAGTAACCGTCCCTTCATCACAACCCCTCACGGCCAGACTGAAACTCCTCCAGACGATCTCACGTTACAAAATCTTGCCGGCGCGAAACTGAAAGGACCAATGGGTCCAGAAGAAGAAACAAATGATCCGAATGAATGGCTCATAAACGAGCAGCGGCGTCTACTGGAAAAGTACAATGAAATGGTCAAACAGAAAAAGCTAGCCGACCAAACACAAAGGCAAGCGTTTGATAAGCAGACTACAAAAAGGCCGCGCGCGCCGGAAGAAGGACATTCTGTTCACACTGCACACACTGAGTTCAGTGATGAAGAAGTGCATAGCATGAGGAAGACGCGAGATACTCATGCAGGAGGCTCACAACTCCGCGCGCTTGTGAACATGGCGCCTGGAGCCAGAGCAGATCTGGATCTGCACATGCCGTACAGCCCGCCAGTGAGGGGGCAAGTGGACGTAACCACGCCGTACAGGCCGGCCATCTTAGTGAAGCACTCAAAATTTATTGAGCGCATCGCTAAGGCCCCCATTCAGCACAAGACCAAGATGCCAAGTGGTCTGGGCAAATATGATGGTACAACAGATCCAGATGACTTTTTGCAAGGTTTCTATAACACGGGAAACCTAGAGAGCTGGACGATGCCAACATGGTGTCACATGTTTGCCCGCTGCCTTACGGGCGCGGCGCGGGTCTGGTTTGAGAGCTTGCCGACTGGGCAAATTGATGGGTTCGAGGAACTATTGGAAAATTTCCAAGCCCACTTCGTACAGCAGCGCAGACACACGCGCGATCCTGATGACATCATGCACTGCGTGCGCAGGAATGATGAAACGATTGAGGACTACATCACTCGTTTCAATCAGGAGTCTCTGGCAATCGGGGGTATAACTGAGCAACTCCTGCGCGTGGCTTTTATACAAGGCGCGCGCAGTGATCAACTCCGCCGAGCTCTCGTAAGCAGAGATGGTATGCCCACCACTTGGGCAAAACTAATGGAAGCATCGCGAGTCTTCGCGAGAAATGAAAAGCAGATTGCCCAAGATAGGGCAAGAGAAAGAGCGCATCAGGCTGAATCACCGCGCAGCAAAGAGAAGAGGGCCAAACAGAACTCTGTATGGTCCAGGTTGCAACCAACAAGTTTTTCTTCCACAGAAAAGCAAACGCAACCAAGCTCACCCCAGCCCCAAAAAGATGTTCGTAATCGCGGGGAGGGTGACAAGAGGGAGGGCGGCAGAGATCCTAGCAGACCTCTGCCAAGAATATGGACTCCCCTCACTAAAACACCTTCACAGGTGTTAAGTACTGAGAATGTCCAATTCAAGCCCCCCAAGCAACTACACTACAAGGGACCGCAAAACAGTGGCAAATATTGTGAATTTCACAGGTCCCCGGGCCACAACACCGACGCATGCCATCATTTAAAGGATGCGATCGAGAAGGATGTAAAATCAGGCAGGCTGGCTCACTTGGTAAAAAACCAAAGAATAGAAGATGAGCAACCGGAAAGAGCCTCTGCCAGCAAGAAATACAAAAGAATCTGTGTGGCTGAGGGGGGACGACAAGGGCAGACGTCAAAAAAGAGAAGCGCGCAAATCCACGGAGATTGGCGCGAGCAGCAAGTTATCTTCCCAAGAATCAGGGGAGGCCCTTCAATCAGCAGCCCTCTCGTCATCACCACACACATTGCTCATTACGAAGTGTCAAAGGTCCTGGTGGACACTGGAAGCGAATCTGACATTATGTATGAGCAATGTTTCAGAAAGTTAGACCCGGCAGACCAAGCGCGGCTCGAGATGGTGAACGCACCAATTTGTGGTGTTTCAAATGAAATCATCCATCCCCTAGGTCAAATTCAGTTTGAATTAACTATGGGGGATGATGAGCGCAAGCGAGCCGAAGTTGTCAACTTCTTGGTCTTGCCCACCACGTCATGCCACAATATGATACTGGGTAGGGGAACGATTGCCCAATTTAATGCTGTACCGTCGCCAGCGCACGGCGCATTGGGGTTCCCTACACCAACAGGCGTAACATTTGTTTACCGCGATCATTTGTGCGCAGTGACAAGTACGCCGCGGGAAGGGAGAATGAAACTTCCAATGGCGGACAATGCGCCAGAGAAGTGGATTTTAAACCCAAAATTCCCAGAGCAAACGGTCACAATTGGCGCTACCATTTCAGACGAAACGAGATTGAGAATGAAAAGGTTGCTCACAAAATACACGTCGGTCTTCGTGTGGCAACACTCCGATATGATTGGGGTCCCGCGAGACTTGGCGCAACATTCTCTTAACACGTTCAAGTCGGTGGAGCCAATTGCTCAGAAAAAGAGAATCATGGGGGATGAAAAGGCGAAGGCCATGAATGAGCAAGTTGAGGACCTGTTGCGCGCAAACATCATCCGCCCGATTCGATACCAGACGTGGGTAGCCAATCCTGTGATGGTAAAGAAAAGCAACGGGTCATGGAGGATGTGTATTGACTTCAAGGACCTCAACAAAGCATGTCCGAAAGACTGATACCCCCTCCCAAACATCGACGCAAAGGTGGACTCCGTGGCGCCATTCAAGCTCAAATGTTTCCTGGATGCCTACAAAGGCTATCACCAGATTCAAATGGCACCACAAGACGAAGACAAGACGGCCTTCAGAACCGACAAGGTTGTTTTTTGTTACACAAAAATGCCCTTTGGTTTAAAAAATGCGGGCGCCACTTATCAGAGACTTATGGATTCGGTTTTCAGTGAACAAATCGGAAGAAATCTAGAAGTCTACGTTGATGATTTGGTTATCAAGAGCAGGGAGGAGAGACAAATGCTCAAAGACATCGAGGAAACTCTTCAGCGCTTAACGGAAGTTAACATGAAGCTCAACCCGAGCAAATGTACTTTCGGCGCGGAAGAGGGGAAATTTCTTGGTGTAATGGTCACTAAGGATGGTTTCAAGGTGAACCCTGAAAAGGTGGAAGCCATCCTTGACATGCCTTCACCATCCACCATGAAAGAGGTTCAGAAGCTGAATGGTAGATTGGTGTCAATCAACAGGTTCCTAGCGAACCACGCCAGCAAATCTACTCCATTCGTTAACACTTTGAGGAACTGCTTGAAGAAGAGCCAATTCAAGTGGACGCCTGAGGCTGAGCAAGCTTTCAGTGAGATAAAAGAATGTCTCATAAAGCTGCCCGCGCTCACAGCTCCACTTCCTGGCGAAACCCTTACATTGTACTTGTCAGCTGGAGACCGCGCCATCGGCGCAGTATTATTGGTGGATCGCAAGGGGATCCAAACGCCAATATACTATGTGATTCGGGTGCTGACAGACCCTGAGACGCGCTATTCCATCATGGAAAAGTTAGTTTTGTCACTAACACACGCGTCGCGCAAGCTTCACAGATACTTCAATGGTCATCCGATTGAAGTTCTGACAGGTTACAACATCCAGCAAGTCTTGCGACGCCCCGCGCTCTCCGGAAGGCTGACAAAGTGGGCGCTGGAATTGGGTGAACACACGATCACTTATAAGCCCCGTCCAGCAATAAAGGGTCAAGTTTTAGCGGATTTTATCACGGAAATCCCAGAGGGAAAGATTGAAGAAGCTCAGCGCGAGGTAGACCCTCCGCGAGCAAATGATGAAGAAGATGTTTGGAGGCTATTCACTGATGGAGCCTCCAACAGCGAAGGGTCCGGCGCAGGCCTCAAACTGGTGGACCCTGATAATCATGAATATACTTATGCTATTAGGTTGGACTTCAAGAGTACCAACAATGAGGCTGAGTATGAAGCCCTGCTGGCTGGTCTGCGCATTGCGCGCAAGTTTGGAGTTAAAAGGCTAGAGGCCCATGTTGATTCTTACTTGGTAGCTGCACAGGTCAATGGCCTTTATGATGCCAAGGAGAACACCATGCCTCTATATCTAGAGCAGGCAAAAAAGCTCGTTGAGCAGTTTGACTTCTTCAAAATCATACACATCTCGCGCAGCGAAAACAAGTCCGCTGACGCGTTGAGTAAGATGGCATCAACTAATTTTGATCACTTTGGCAAAGATGTCAGGGTGGAAGTGATGAGCAACCCGTCAGTGCAAACGCAATCTGTCCTTGTAATTCATACAACCCCTTCATCCTGGATAACTCCAATAATGGAATTCCTGAAGGAGGGGAAGTTACCGGACGATCGCGCACAGGCGAGAAAGATAAGACACAAGGCGCAGAACTATGAACTACTTGATGGTACATTATATCGACGCTCTTATCTTGGACCGCTCATGAAATGCCTGGATGCTGAAGAAGCAAGCTACGTGATTAGGGAGATTCACGAAGGAATCTGCGGAATACACGCTGGCCCGCGCATGGTGGTTGCCAAGGCAATGAGCTCAGGCTACTATTGGCCAGGCATGTACTTGGATGCGCTAAAAGAAATACAAAAATGCAAGGCATGTCAGAGCTACGCGCCAAACACCATGCGGCCAAAGAACAACTTGATTCCAGTAACCTCCGCATGGCCTTTCCACAAATGGGCCATTGATATTGTGGGGCCCCTGCCGCAAGCGCAAGGGCGAGTGAAATTTTTGGTAGTGGCGGTAGACTATTTCACAAAATGGGTTGAGGCCAAGCCACTAGCAAAAATCACAGCAGAGGCGATGAAGCAATTTATCTGGAGCCACATCATTTGCCGTTTTGGCCTTCCTATGGAAATTGTGAGCGACAATGGCAAACAATTCACTGACAGGAAGATATCCAGCTGGCTCAAAGAATTGCACATCAACCAAATCTTCACTTCGGTCTACCACCCTCAGGGGAATGGCCAAGTGGAGCGCGCGAATCAAAGTTTGTTAAATGGGCTGAAGAAAAGGTTGGAGGGAGAATCCCATTCTTGGGTCGAAGAGTTACCTAATGTCCTGTGGGCGCACAGGACATTAAGCAAAACTAGCAATGGCGAATCCCCGTTCAGCCTAACCTATGTGTCACACCCTCAAAATCCACTAACGGAGTTTTACCGTCAGAGGGTGTGAACTGGCAGGATCGGAATCATTAGTTATAACCAAACCAAAGAAAAACGTTTAAATGAAAGTAAGTGCGGAAGCGTAAAACCTTAATTCAAAAGTTGCGTCACGCAGGACGACTTAAAACCAAATGTAACTGTTAAAATTAAGTTTGCAGAATAAAAGTGTTTTCATTAATGCATGCTCCTAAACCGCGCGCCCGCCTCGGCTACCTGAGAATAACATACTAAAAGTGTCAACACAAGGTTGGTGAGTTCACAAGTAAAATAAGATAAATCGTTTAGCGTTTTGCGTAACCTCGTTACGACGTTTAAATGTTGCGTAACCCCGTTACGACGTTTGAGTGTGTTACCACGTTACAGCGTTTGAGTGTGTAACTACGTTACAGCGTTTAAGTGTGTAACTACGTTACAGCGTTTAAGTGTTTTGCATTACCAGATAGTGTTATGTCAAATTATATATCGATAGGTAGCTAATCTATACAACAAGTATCGCTAAGTGGTTCGCGACCGAAGCTGACTGTTTATCAAGTGCCCGTCACCAGGTCCTCCAGACCATGGTAAGTGTTAGCCAAAATTTACACCCACTCAACCTCCAGTTGAGCTTAGCGTCGGGTGGGGTTTGTCAAACCCAGTAGTACTACCCAAAAGTGACTCGCTATTCCAAATATTAACCGGTCCGATGTGTGGGACTTCAAATGTTACGTATGCCGCTTAGCCTTTACAAGTGATATATAATTTATAACAAAATCTTTCATATGCGTTTATCTCAGAAAATATGTTTATCGGAGTATGTTATCTCCCCCAAGTGAAAAACGTTTGAAAACAGTTTAAGAGTGGGGTAAGTGAACTCACTGTTTGCGAAGAATATCCGATCTAGATCACCGAGTGATGCGCGTCGTAGAAAACTCTCTAGCGTTCTAAAATAACAAAGAGATTTTCTAAGTGTCGGAATGTTTAACGAGTCTCTAGACTCGGCACATAATACCTATGCACGTAACATGTTTCGTGTTTCGTTTGTGAATCGTGTGTGACTTAAACAAGTAAAATTGTGATACGATACATGAGTGAGCAATTACTTTCGTGTCACGTATTAATAACATACTTATTAGCAATTATTCCCGTAGGGGCATTTTGGTCAACAAACAAAGACTAACTAACCATTATTCCCCATAAGGGCAATTTGGTCAATTCATGGCAATCAACTAGCAACTATTCCCCGCAAGGGTATTTTGGTCAAAATACAACAATTATATAAAAACTATCATATTTCATGCATTCCTATACAACTCAGCAGCTAGTTTCGTTATGACAGAATTTCTACTTGAAAGATTGCACTAGTTTACCGATTATAACGTCTCAATTAATTTACCAAAAATTACCACAGGAGCATACATATCTTAGGTTTCCAGAACATCTTTTATCTTATTTTTATTCCATATAGATTGTTCATAATGATCAAAACATTACAGCTAACTTATATCAGTCAGATTCATGCACATCAGAATGTTATTTGCAATTCCCGTTAAACGAAAAATCCAATAAATGCAAGACCACTTGGGTTTGGTTCCTAACTCAGTGAGTCAACCTCCAGAAGTGGAACCAACCCAATTGGTCTCGTAGTTCATGAGATATAACATTTACAACATAACCTAACAGCAGGTCTAACAGCTCAGCTTTGCATCACGTTTTTGTAAAATCATAAAAGTATACTTCCACTTATCCAAAAATTACGAATTTATACTTCATAGAAACTAGACTCAACCTAGTTTACTGCAGTACCCACAATCTCAATCAATTTTCACGTTTACACTTCGTTACAGTCAGTTAAACATCGTATATACGTTCTGTCCAGAATCTGTTCACATCAAAACTCATCATAATAACAATCTATGAACTATCATGCATCCATATAACCCTCTAGACACTATAACTACTATCCATGCATATCAATCACACCATACATACAAGATTAGGGTTTGTGTTTTAATTCAAATCAAGAACAACAATCAATCATGTATCAATATCAATCTAGTTATCAATCTATTATCCAACTAACAAGAATCATAACAATCACATACATACAAGATCGGCCGATTTAGGGTTTTCACACAACCCATCAAACATCAAAATTAAACAACAAAGAGGTAAGAGATGATCAAGTATACCTTCCTAGCACCTAGTTCTTGGATTAATCTCTTGATTTGATGTGTATATGTGTGTGATGGTGGACGGCAGCCGTGGGTCAAGAGAGGGAGAGAGAGCCGATCGGTGGTGTTGTAGGTTTAGAATAATAGGTTAGGGTTTGTTTATTAGTGATATATTTATAAACAAACAAGTTACACTCTAGTCCTTCTACTTTCAAGTGTTGTTTTTCTAGAACATTCTATCCTAACTTGCACATAATCATGACAATAATATAACACATAATCCTAACACATAGTTATCACATCATTAGTGTTTTAGTGTGCTTCGTTTATTCCTCAATCGTTTGCGTTTCGGTGCAAATCCCGAAAGACTACTACACATGTAGTAAGTGTTAAGCGTCATTTAAACCCTAGTTTAAATGTAATGAAGTATGCGTTATAGATTCAACGATCTTAAAGTTTGAATTAACGGAGTTGAGTTAACGAGGTTAACCTGAAATTGACGATTGTCACATCATTCCCATGTTAAAGAATTTTCGTCCCGAAAATTTGAGTCAAGTCGTGATGAGAGCCTGAAAAAGTAAGAAAGATTTTCAGTTTGTCATATCATCCCCTAGTAGAAAGAAATTTCGTCTCGAAATTTAGTTCATACCTCCGGTGATGTTTGATGGTTTGCCGGGTTTCGCGGTTTTCGGTGTTTGGTTAGCCCTTCAAAAAGGTGAGGATACTTTTTCATCATGTGATCCTCGCGTTCCCATGTGAACTCCGGTCCACGTCTCGAGTTCCAACGAACCTTAACAATTGGAATTTTGCTGTGTTTGAGCGTTTTGGTTTCCCAATCCAAAACCTCGACTGGTTCCTCAATGAACCGTAACTGTTCATCAACTTGTAGTTCCTCCAAAGGGACTACTTGGGTTTCATCAGATAGGCATTTCTTCAAATTTGATACGTGGAATACATCGTGTACGCCACTGAGTTCTGTTGGTAGGTCCAGTCGGTACGCCACCGGACCAATGCGCTCAGTTATCCGGTACGGACCAACATATCGTGGGTTGAGTTTGTTTCGCTTACCAAAGCAAACCACACCTTTCCAGGGTGAGACTTTGAGTAACACTCGATCGTTTACTTGAAATTCGAGAGGTTTTCGGCGCTTGTCGGCGTAACTCTTTTGGCGATCTCGTGCTGCTGCCATGCGATTTCGGATTTGAACAATCCTTTCCGAGGTTTCTGTTGGGTTTTATACAAGATTATCAAAGTTCAAGTTAACCATATTTAACTAGAAAACGCAACGGAAGCTTAGATTTTAAAACTTGTTATGAACATACCATTATGTTAAAACTAAAACCCAAAGAACAAGGATCAATATTACAAGAACAATATGCTCACAAAATGTAAATTGTACCTTCTTCTACCTTTAGAAGAACAAGTGGATTGTTGAAGAGGATGGTGGATGAATGACAAGCCTCCAAAGAAGAAGACCTCAAGAGTGTGATACCCTAAGCTATTTGTGACAACACCAAGTTGTTTTGCTAGGATTAGGAACACTTAACAAGCTCACAAGCCCCTTTATTTTCTGCCCAAAAGGGCCGTAGGTTTTGGAGAGTGAGAGAGAGAGAGCTTGCTTGCTACACTTGAGAAAAGGATTCAAAAATTGCATGTATATTCATTGGAGGATCAAAAGAAGAAGTCTTTATAAAAAAAACTAAAGAGCATCTTGTGTTTGATTGGGTAAAACCACCACCCCACATGGGTGGCCGGTTTTGTATATATATATACATATTTTTTTTTTGTTTTGTTTTAACAATTAAAACATCTTCATCTCATACTTTATAAAACTAATTTTATAAAACATACATGCTATCTTAATTATTTAACCAATTAAATAATTAATTTATATATAAATAAATTATCCAGATAATTTATTTAAATCATCAAGTGTAATTATTTAGAAAACCAATTTTCTAATTGCGCAGTGTTCGGTATTCGTTTAAGTGATCAAATCACTAAAAGAATACATTTGGTGTTGTCTAGCTTGTTATTGGGTATGACCCGACTTGGATCAAACACAGTTAGCCACATTAGTATAAGTATGTGTCTCGGGCATACGTAATTCCAACAATCTCCCACTTGCACGAGATACATAGAAAATTAATGCAAGTGGTGAATACCGCCTAACAACAGTTCACCACCCCTAATGTGTTTGACGAAGTGCCATTCAATAACATCATCCCTTCAAGTTCCTTACTTGATATGATTTAGGTGAATCTATCATTATATCCCTCTGTTACTAGATATCATGTTGAATCTAAGAGACATAGGTGATCATTCTCTTTACAATTCAACTTTATCAGGCCTTAGACATCTAAACTCTCAACACATAAGAGGAACAAATTCCGTCTTGACTGTATACGCCTCTCACTATCACTTTATACTCCACCCGAGCTCATCCTTATGTACCATCTTTTACGAATAGCGAAGGGGAGAGTCAAAGTGTAATACTTGGTGAAAATCAAGACCCAGTATACATCTCAGGTCTAAGGATAATATGAAATTCTCCTTTACTCAAAATTACTAATGATCAGGTCCATTGACTCCATGTAGTAATATTGAGAGCGGGTCAGTCCAATATTCGTATCCCACAAATATCTATGAACCTTGGCAGCAAACCTATGCTCCATATTCATTCCTTATGAATATCCACCAATCCTAGTTCATAATAGTCTTGCTTCATATTTGTTCCCACAAATGTGATCGACTACGGACTTTTAGAATAAGATAACTTATTCATGGATTAAACATGCAAAATTAGAATTTAACTCAAGATTCCATAATCATATAAAAGAGTTAAATTACAAAAGTTTTTTTAAACGTAAATACAAAATAGATCAAATCCAATTACTAGAATATCGAAGTCCTAAGCCACTCGCATGACGCTCATGTTTCGGTCTTTCTAGGAGCTTCGTGAATGGATCCGCAAGATTTTGATCAGTTCCAACTTTGCGAATACATATCTTTCCTTTTTCAACTTCATCCCTTATGTAGTTGAATCTCCGCTCTATGTGCCTTGTCTTTTGGTGCGAACGAGGTTCCTTGATTTGTGCAATCGCACCCTCGTTGTCACAAAAGATTTCTAGGGGGTCTTGAATGGTAGAGACCACCCCTAGATCAGTAATGAATTTCTTCAACCATGCAGCTTCCTGAGCTGCCAATGAAGCGGCGATGTATTCTGATTCTGTAGTGGACAATGCTACCACTTCCTGTTTTGAGCTCTTCCAAGAGACAGCTCCTCCATTAAGAGTGAACACATACCCTGACTGTGATCGAGAATCATCTCGATCAGTTTGGAAGCTCGCATCCGTGTAACCTTTTATAGCGAGTTCCTCCTCACCAGATCCATATATCAGAAACATATCCTTAGTTCTCCTAAGGTATTTCAATATGTTCTTAACAGCCATCCAATGACTGTTTCCTGGATTCTGTTGGTATCTGCTTGTCATGCTCAAAGCGCATGACACATCCGGTCTAGTACATATCATCGCATACATAATGGATCCTATAGCAGAAGCATATGGGATTTGTTTCATCATCTCTTGCTCATCCTTTGAGCTTGGACATTGAGCTAAACTCAATATGGTCCCTCTTTGAATAGGTACAAAACCTTTCTTGGAGTTTTCCATCTTGAACCTTTTCAAGATTTTATCAATGTATGTACTTTGGTTCAAACCTATCAAGCGCCTTGACCTATCCCTATAGATCTTTATTCCCAAAATATAGGCAGCTTCACCAAGATCCTTGATGGAAAATCTACTTCCAAGCCAAGCCTTAACGCTTTCCATGGTTGGAATGTCATTTCCAAATAGTAGAATGTCATCGACATACAATACTAAGAAGGTAATTATACTCCCACTAGCTTTCTTATACACACAAGCCTCATCAGCGTTTTTGATGAACCCAAAACTTTTGATTTCTTCATCAAAACGATGATTCCAAGTTCTAGATGCTTGTTTCAATCCATAGATTGATTTCTTTAACTTGCATACTTTATTAGGATGTTTTGGATCGACAAAACCTTCAGGCTGAACCATATAGACATCTTCCTCAAGATATCCATTTAAGAAAGCGGTCTTGACATCCATTTGCCAAATTTCATAATCATAATGTGCAGCTATGGCAAATAATATCCTAATAGACTTTAGCATTGCCACAGGCGAAAAAGTTTCATCATAATCAACCCCTTGAGTTTGAGTGAAACCTTTAGCTACAAGTCTTGCTTTATAAGTATCCAAGTTTCCATGCATATCAGTTTTTCTTTTGAAAACCCACTTACTTCCAACAGCTTTGGAGTTGAGTGGTGGTTCAACCAATTCCCAAACTTGGTTGTCATACATGGATTGCATCTCAACGTTCATGGCTTCAAGCCACTTGTCGCAATCATTCTTGGACATTGCATCACGGTATGTGGTTGGTTCATCCGAATCTACCACGTAGCAACCTTCTACAAAAAATCCATATCTTTCAGGTGGATTGCTAACTCTACCAGATCTGCGAATGTTTTGTGTGTTTTGATCAACCACTTGATCACTTTCAACAATCTCTTGTTGAGTGCTAGTATCAACCAATTGTGTATCATCTTGTGATTCTTGATCCTCATCAAATTTCACTGTTCTACTATTAGTTCCTTCCTTAAGGAACTTAGTTTCCAAGAACTCACCCTTTCGAGCAATAATAACATTTTGCTCACTAGGATCATAAAAGTAATATCCTAAATCATCTTTAGGATAACCTATAAAGATACACTTAGTGGATCGGACTTCTAATTTGTTTGGGGTGTATTGCTTTACATAAGCTTCACAACCCCAAACTCTTAAGAATGATAGCGATGGAGCCTTTCCATGCCATATTTCAAAAGGTGTCTTCTCCACTTTCTTGGTTGGAGCCATATTCAATATGCGAATAGCGGAAAGTAAAGCATAGCCCCAAAATGATAGAGGTAAAGTGCTTCTAGCCATCATCGATCGAACCATATCTAATAGGGTACGATTTCTCCTTTCAGACACACCATTATGTTGTGGTGTTCCAGGTGGAGTAAGTTGTGAAATAATTCCACAACTCTTAAGATGATCTTGAAAAACACCACTAAGGTATTCACCTCCTCTATCACTACGAAGTACTTTGATTGTGGTCTTGAGTTGTCTTTCTACTTCAGTTTTGAAGTCTTTGAACATTTCAAAAGCTTCATCTTTGTGTTTCATTAAGTACACATAACCATATCGACTATAATCGTCAATAAAGGTAATGAAGTATCTTTCACCATTCCTAGTCATTGGTCTAAAAGGACCACATACATCCGAATGTATGATACCCAATAATTCTTTTGACCTTTCAAAAGTTTTATTAAAGGGTTGCTTTGTCATTTTGCCTTGTAAACAAGATTCACATACATCAAATGAATCATACTCATTTGTTTCTAGAATACCATTCTTGCGAAGAGTTTGCATGCGATTCTTGCTTATATGTCCAAGGCGACAATGCCAAAGATAGGAATCACCCAAGTCCTTCTTGAGTTTCTTGGTGTTGACATTGTACATTGAACTACTATGTGACGCACCAATTTGATCTATTTCATATATACCATTCATGGGTATAGCTTTAAAATAAAATATGCCATTCATCAAAACATGAATATCATAATCTATAAATTTAAGATCAAAGCCACATTGTTTTAAAAGGGACACGGAAATAATGTTTCTCCTTAACTTAGGAGCATACAAAACATTCTTCAAAATTACTTCCAAACCACTTGGAAGCTTTAACAAGTAGTCTCCTTGGGCTTGGACTTCAACTCTTGCTCCATTGCCCATAAAGAGACTAATGTCCCCTTTGTTGAGTTGTTTACTTCTTTTGAACCCCTGCAACAAATTGCAAATGTGAGTTCCACATCCGGTATCAAGTACCCATGTATTTGAAGAAATAACATTTAGTTCAATATGTATAGTAAAGATAATACCTGAGGTATGCCCCGCATCCCTCTTATCTTTTAACGCATTGAGATAGGTCGGACAATTCCTTTTCCAATGACCTATCTCTCCACACTCAAAGCATGGATCTTGCGCCGCAACCTTTTGCTTCTTTTCCTTCGGTTTGGTGGGCGTGATGGCTTTCCTCTTTCCCTTTCCTTGGACGTGGCCCTTGCCCTTAGCAACACTTGCTTTGGGGTTGGAGTTATGTCCCCTTTTTCCTTCATTGATTGTTAGAACGGGTAAAACCCTTTTACCCATTCCCGCTTCGGCCGTTCTTAGCATTGCGTGAAGCTCACCAATGCTTTTGTCCCACCCATTCATGTTATAATTCATGACAAAGGTTTCAAACCTTTTGGTCAAAGAGTTGAGGATCAAATCCGTAGCCAACTCATTAGACACGGGACAATTCAACCTACGAAGCTTTTCGATGTAGCTTTTCATCTTTAGGACATAAGATGAGACGCTTTGGGTTTCCTCCATACGACATGCATGAAACGCTCGAACCGTTTCGAAACGTTCCGCTCTAGCTTGTTGAAGGAACATTTCCTTCAATTGAGTTATCATGTCGTATGCCCCATGATGCTCGAAATCCTTTTGGATTTCGGGAATCATAGTCCCTAACATGAGGCAAGAGGCTTGCACCGAATCTTTGGTGTACTTGACCCAATCGTTATAAGCCTCCTCATTTTCCACGTCAGGCTCGTCGGGAATGGGATCGTCTAAGACATATGATATCTCTTCTTGCTTGAGAACTATTCTCAAGTTGCGATACCAATCCATAAAGTTATTATGGTTTAGACGATCCTTTTCAAGGATGGTTCTTAAGGATAGGTTACGGGTGTTATGGGTAGAGGTGTTGGCATTGTTAGCGGCCATCTACAAAATTTAACAAAGTTTTATTTTAGTATTATAAACAATTTAATTATTAATACCCTTTTATTCCAAATTTTAAAATAATAATTAAATTCTAGAATCCAATGATAAATCAAATTTCGGTTAGGTGACCTTTATCCCGTTATTTGATTTAACAAGGTAGTCAATCTTGACAATTGCAACCCTTTGCAACTTCTAGAGGTATGGGACCATTCGAAATCCTTATTTCGTGTTGGCATGTTTATCCCATCAACACCATTGGATCCCATGCTTAGGTGACCTTTATCACACGGTTTCCAATTCAAGTCGTCCTACTTGTATAAACATGTAATATTAACATACAAGTGGTTAGGTGACCTTTATCCCACAAATATGTTAATATTACCCTAAGTATATTAGTTTGCTCAAAATGGTTAGGTGACCTTTATCCCATTAAAAGTTTCCTAATACGTTAAGTGTCATACAAAAGGATGGTGTTAGACTTGTTTCTTTGGTAATTATGAAAAAAGGGATTTTAAATTTTTCAAATATTCTAGTTGAAAAACATTATGCCATATCCTAACATGCATTTAGAAATATGGCGATTTTGAAAACCAATTTTCAAGGTTCTAGTTATAATAAAACCAATTTTATTATAGGTGAGTGATCGCTTAGTTTTAATAAACCCATTTAATTAAACTAATTGACGCGATATTACCAAATATATATTAGAACCCGTTTTATGCTTGTTGTCGTTCCTATGTGACGGTTTGGATATCCTAATATCTATCAACCACACATTACATAAGTAAAACAAACAACCAAGCATACACATGCAAAATATAGTCATAACCGAAAACCGCTAAATTTGACCATACTTGTTAGCCGAAACAAGTATAGGTCATAAGTCACACCTAAGGGACAAAACATGACACAAGGATGGAATGTTGACTCCCACTTGATCTTGCATCCAAATGCTTCAAGTATCCTTTCCAAGTTGTTGTGTTCTTGTTGGGCTTGTTAATGGGCTCCAAACCTCCAAAAGTCTTCTTGGGCCCAAGAGTGAAATTTATGGGCCTAATGGGCTTGAATCCCATGATGGGCCGGTGAGGCCCAACAAGCCCAAAATTTCGGCCCAAGGCCCAAATCCACCAATTCTTGCATCTTCAATTTTTTACAACATGTATCCTAATACATATTTTTCTAAAATGAAGAAAATGCAACTAATCTACTTATTACATACCATTTATGAACAAATAAATTACACAAGCCTAAAATTATGAATTATTACAACCATATTGAATAATAAACATAATCAACATACACAAAACAACAATCAACACATCCAAGGTCTAGGTTTCGGTTATGACACATCCAAACATACCAAATGTTCTAAGCATGCAACCTAAGCAACCATTGCCCAAAATCACAAAACCAAAAGGTGCCCCCCCCCCAAGAGGCTACGGCCACCCCCCCCCCCCCCCCAAATTTTACAATTTTGATATTTCAACATCCAAATGTTAAATGGTTTCCTAAGATCTTTCCATGCATGTCAAGATCTTACAAAACCATGAGGGGTAAAATCCACCAAATTTTCGGACCCCTTTTTCACCCATGAAAAAACCCGAAATTTAGGAACATGTAAGGAGCATAAGTCCTTGTAACCGGCTCTTGATGCCATTGTTGGGTTTTATACAAGATTATCAAAGTTCAAGTTAACCATATTTAACTAGAAAACGCAACGGAAGCTTAGATTTTAAAACTTGTTATGAACATACCATTATGTTAAAACTAAAACCCAAAGAACAAGGATCAATATTACAAGAACAATATGCTCACAAAATGTAAATTGTACCTTCTTCTACCTTTAGAAGAACAAGTGGATTGTTGAAGAGGATGGTGGATGAATGACAAGCCTCCAAAGAAGAAGACCTCAAGAGTGTGATACCCCAAGCTATTTGTGACAACACCAAGTTGTTTTGCTAGGATTAGGAACACTTAACAAGCTCACAAGCCCCTTTATTTTCTGCCCAAAAGGGCCGTAGGTTTTGGAGAGTGAGAGAGAGAGAGCTTGCTTGCTACACTTGAGAAAAGGATTCAAAAATTGCATGTATATTCATTGGAGGATCAAAAGAAGAAGTCTTTATAAAAAAAACTAAAGAGCATCTTGTGTTTGATTGGGTAAAACCACCACCCCACATGGGTGGCCGGTTTTGTATATATATATATATATATATTTTTTTTTTGTTTTGTTTTAACAATTAAAACATCTCCATCTCATACTTTATAAAACTAATTTTATAAAACATACATGCTATCTTAATTATTTAACCAATTAAATAATTAATTTATATATAAATAAATTATCCAGATAATTTATTTAAATCATCAAGTGTAATTATTTAGAAAACCAATTTTCTAATTGCGCAGTGTTCGGTATTCGTTTAAGTGATCAAATCACTAAAAGAATACATTTGGTGTTGTCTAGCTTGTTATTGGGTATGACCCGACTTGGATCAAACACAGTTAGCCACATTAGTATAAGTATGTGTCTCGGGCATACGTAATTCCAACAGTTTCGAGTACCAGTTCCGGACCAGTGATTTGGCTATCACCCACCTCTGCCCAGCAGAGTGGTGATCGACACTTCCGTCCGTACAGCGCTTCAAACGGCGCTACCTTAATACTTGCGTGGTAGCTGTTATTATACGAAAACTCTACCAAGGGTAAGTGGGGTTCCCAACTTTTTCCGAAATCTAAGACGCATGCACGCAACATATCCTCCAGGGTCTGAATAGTCCGTTAACTTTGCCCATCCGTCTGAGGATGGTATGCGGTACTCATATCGAGACGTGTGCCCAGTGCGCTTTGCAGCGACTTCCAAAAGTGTGAGGTAAAACGAGAATCTCGATCGGAAATGATCGAGACAGGCACTCCGTGTCTCGACACTACTTCCTTCATGTAGACACGAGTCAGTCTTTCCATTTTGTCTGTTTCCTTAATCGCTAGGAAGTGCGCTGATTTAGTCAACCGGTCAACGATCACCCAGATGGTATCGCATCCCGTCGGTGTTTTAGGCAAACCCGTAATAAAGTCCATTGCGATGTGTTCCCATTTCCACATTGGGAGTTCCGGTTGTTGCAGTAGACCAGATGGTTTCTGGTATTCTATCTTGACTCTGGCACAAGTCAAGCATTTGCTCACGTAGGTGGCAATGTCGGCTTTCATGTTCGACCACCAGTAAAGTTCCTTTAAATCATGATACATTTTATCTGAGCCAGGGTGGATAGAATATCGGGACTTGTGAGCTTCGTCCATCACTAGAGTTCTCAATTCTCCGTATCATGGAACCCAAATCCGGTTCTCAAAATATCGGACCCCGTCCGATCTGGTTTCAAGTTGCTTGCTCATGCCCCGCATGAGTTCCGATGGAAGATTATCATCTTTCAACGCTTCCAGTTGCGCATCGCGAATCTGATCGGGTAAGCTGGCATGAATCGTAAGTTGCAATGCTCTCACCCGTCTGGGTTTATCTGTTTCTTTTCTGCTGAGGGCGTCGGCCACCACATTGGCCTTGCCAGGGTGGTACTTGATGGCACAATCGTAATCTTTAAGCAGCTCGACCCAACGACGCTGTCGCATGTTCAGCTCCTTCTGATCGTAGATATGTTGGAGACTCTTGTGGTCGGTGTAAATGGTAAACTTGGTACCGTACAAGTAATGCCTCCATATCTTAAGAGCAAACACTACAGCTCCGAGTTCCAAATCGTGGGTCGTGTAGTTCTTCTCGTGAACCCGTAGTTGTCTAGAGGCGTAGGCTATAACCTTCTCGAGTTGCATCAGCACACAACCGAGACCTTGTATAGATGCGTCACAGTGTACCTCAAAGTTTTCCGTTCCCTCGGGGAGAGCTAAAATAGGGGCGCTACAAAGCTTGGTTTTCAACAGTTGAAAAGCGGATTCTTGCGCGTCACCCCAGTTGTACTTAGTGCCCTTGTGAGTCAAAGCGGTGAGGGGTTGAGCAATCTTTGAAAATCCCTCGATGAAACGCCGATAGTAGCCGGCCAGTCCTAGGAATTGTCGCACCTCAGTCGGAGTCTTAGGTGCTTCCCAGTTTTTGATGGCCTCTACCTTACCGGGATCGACATGGATACCATTCTCGTTGATCACATGTCCTAAAAAGTGAACCTCGCGAAGCCAGAATTCACATTTCGAGAGTTTAGCATACAGTTGTTCCTTCTTCAGTAGTTCCAGAATTATCCTTAAGTGCTCTTCGTGGTCAGTCTCGTTCTTGGAATAGACGAGAATATCATCGATGAAAACAATCACGAACTTGTCGAGGTACGCCTTGCATACTCGATTCATGAGATCCATAAATACGGCTGGTGCGTTGGTTAGGCCAAAAGGCATAACCGAAAACTCGTAGTGACCATACCGTGTTCTGAAAGCCGTTTTTGAAATATCTTCTTCGCGCACTCTCAGCTGGTGATAACCGGATCGTAGATCGATCTTCGAGTAGTAACTCGATCCCTGAAGCTGGTCAAACAAATCATCAATTCGGGGTAAAGGATAACGGTTCTTGACCGTCATCTTGTTCAACTCCCGGTAGTCGATGCACATTCGGAAAGTCCCGTCTTTCTTTCGGAAAAACAAGACAGGGGCTCCCCATGGCGATGAGCTAGGTCGGATAAAACCTTTATCCAACAAATCTTGCAACTGGGTGGACAACTCCTGAAGTTCCGCCGGTGCGAGCCGATACGGGGCTCGTGCTATGGGTGCTGCACCGGGTGTCAACTCGATCTGAAATTCGACTTGACGAATAGGAGGGTGTCCAGGTAAATCCTCCGGGAAAACTTCCGGGAAGTCTCGCACAACCGGTATGTCTTCAATTCGTTTCTCCTCCGCGGGTTTCTCAACAATCTGCGCCAAAATTGCCGGATGACCCTTTCGTAAATACTTCTGCGCCTTCATAAGGGTAATGACGCTGGTGGTCATGCCGCTTCTCTCGCCTCGGACCGAAATGATCTCGCCAGAAGGGGTGGTAATATGGACTATCTTATCATGGCATATAATCTCCGCTCGGTTCTCGGATAACCAGTCCATGCCGACAACGACATCGAAACTACTAAGCGTAAAAGGAATAAGGTCGATGTCAAAGACATGACCTGACAGTTTTAACTTACATCCCGCAAGTATATGAGTTGTTATTACAGTTTTACCGTTAGCTAATTCAACAGGAAACTTAGCGTCTAACGGGGTTGGAGTAAGGTTTAAAAGTTGGCTAAAGGCCTTTGACACAAAACTCCTATCAGCTCCAGTGTCAAACAAAACAGAAGCAAAACAATCGTTTACAGGGAACTTACCAGACACCACATGCGGATCTCTGCGGGCTTGACCTGATCCAATCACAAACGCTCTTCCTTTGCCATTTCCTCCACCATTACTGCCACTTCCATTGCCCCCATTGTTGTCATTATGTTTCAGCTTGGGGCAATCCTTCCGGAAATGACCTTCCTGTCCACATTCAAAACATCCCTTAGTCGTCATCGGTGGCTTAGGAGCACCCTTCGCCGCAAGGTCTCCTCTACATTCCTTCGCTTGATGACCTATCTTTCCGCATCTTTGACACTTGACACGGTCACATTGACCAACATGATGAAAGTTGCACCTGTTGCACTTTGGATATTTCCCAACATATCCGCTCGAAACCTGCCCGCTACCGTTGTTGTTGTTGTTGTGATTCTGAGTGTTGAAACTCCGAGTAAATTCGGGCTTACGGTAGTGGTGTTGCGGTGGGAGGTTTGAGGATGAAGATCTGGTGTTGTCAAACTTTCTCTTCCCGCTGTTCGGGTTGCTGTTGTTGTTACTGTTGCTGACGTGGTCATTACTCGGGTTGTCACGGGCTTTAACAGTCGAACCCCTCGGTGGTAACGCACCCTGGGTCACAGCCTGATCCGTCAGTTTGTGAGCCAAACGGATCGCTTGTTGGATCATGGCTGGTCTGGAAGACGTCACCATACCCTGAATCTGTGGTGCTAACCCATCAATGTACATCTCTATTCTCTTGCTCGGCGGATCCACCATCCGCGGACACATCACTGCCAACTCGTGCGAACGAGTAGTGTAGCTTTCAATCTCTGAACCCACCATTTTCAACGACCAAAACTCCGACTCTAACTTCGAAATTTCTTCCCTCGGACAGTACTCCTCTCGCATCATGTTTTTGAACTCCTCCCAGTTCATCGCGTTAGCCAGTTCCAATCCAAGGATCTGGACGTTCGAATTCCACCAAGTGAGGGCGGAATCCTCAAGTGTCCCAGCAGCGAATTTGACCCTACTGGCAGGGGGACAATTACACATCTCAAAGGCCGACTCGGCCTTCTCAGCCCAACGCAGGAAGCCTATAGCTCCCTCAGTGCCCTTAAACGTACTGGGCTTGCAGTCTAAGTAGTTCTTGAAGGTACATGCTCCATTCGGACCTCCTGTTTGATTTTGAACGTGTGCAACTAAAGCGGCAGCAACATGGTCATTCAGCAGGGTTTGGAGTTCAGCTGCAGTCATGCTGATGTTACCTCGTCCTCGTCCAGCGTTTCTTCCGGCCATTTCCTAGAATCATAGTATAAAACGTGAATTTTTCTTTCATATACAACACACCATACATGTAATAAAAGATAGGTAAGAAAAAAAACAACATCACATCACAATCACTTATTAGTCTAATTAAAAATTCATGACTAAAACCATTGTATTCGCTACAAAGTATTTCCAATCAATCCTTAAAATTATAGAAAAATAATAGTTCGGATGGAGACAACCCCTCCATCTAAGTGTCATCCTCACTAGATGTCGTCATCTGAGGACACCTCTGAATGTGCCTCCTCCTCAGCTGGTTCCTCCTCCGGTTCTTCTTCAGGTTCCTCCTCGGGCTCCTCTTCGGGATCTTCCTCGGGATCCTCCTCAGGCTCCTCTTCGGGATCTTCTTCAGGTTCTACATCAGGCTCTGCCTCGGGCTCTGCCTCAGGTTCTGCTACGTTCTGGGCAAGTTGCATTTGTAGGATATCGCAACGTTCTAAGGCTATTTCGGTTCGGGTCCTTGCTTCTTGGAGTTGCTCTTGCAAGTCTATCATCTCGGCTTGCATCTTCATCATAACCTTGGTTTGTTGCTCACTAGTCTCTTGCATTTCTTTCATTGCCGCTGCCATGCGGGCAATCTCCTCCTGAGTCTCGGTTCCATCTTTAAACAGTCTGGCAACATTTTCTCTAGTGTAGCGCATGTAACCCACATCACGCTCCAAACAAGAAACGACAGCTGCGAGAACTCGCTCTACAGGTTCGGTTATAGGTGGTAGAGTGTTAGGGTAAGCAGGGTGGTTCGGGTGAGGCAATGGGGGAACTTGTTCACGGTAGACCATACGTCTGATCATGTTGGGGTACCATTCCCAGCTAACGTTGTTGTCATACAAGCCTCCGGATAGGCGGTACCTCTTTGGTGCAGGAGCTTCGAGTTCCGGGACTACACGGGGTGGCGAGGCAGTAGGTAACTGCGGTTCCTTCCCGTGAGCATGCGTCATCGAATCGGATGATAATGAGGGTGGCGTCGACATTCCTACAGGTAAGCCGGGTATATGCGCGCGTATGAGTGAAGGAGATTAGGAAATAAAATTTCAAGACTACACAAACCTATGCAGTGCGTATCATTATAACTAATGGGTCGTCGCGGTTATAGTCTAGTATGCATGCAGTTTCTAGTTCGCTATAACCAATGGCTCTGATACCAATCTGTCACACCCTCAAAATCCACTAACGGAGTTTTACCGTCAGAGGGTGTGAACTGGCAGGATCGGAATCATTAGTTATAACCAAACCAAAGAAAAACGTTTAAATGAAAGTAAGTGCGGAAGCGTAAAACCTTAATTCAAAAGTTGCGTCACGCAGGACGACTTAAAACCAAATGTAACTGTTAAAATTAAGTTTGCAGAATAAAAGTGTTTTCATTAATGCATGCTCCTAAACCGCGCGCCCGCCTCGGCTACCTGAGAATAACATACTAAAAGTGTCAACACAAGGTTGGTGAGTTCACAAGTAAAATAAGATAAATCGTTTAGCGTTTTGCGTAACCTCGTTACGACGTTTAAATGTTGCGTAACCCCGTTACGACGTTTGAGTGTGTTACCACGTTACAGCGTTTGAGTGTGTAACTACGTTACAGCGTTTAAGTGTGTAACTACGTTACAGCGTTTAAGTGTTTTGCATTACCAGATAGTGTTATGTCAAATTATATATCGATAGGTAGCTAATCTATACAACAAGTATCGCTAAGTGGTTCGCGACCGAAGCTGACTGTTTATCAAGTGCCCGTCACCAGGTCCTCCAGACCATGGTAAGTGTTAGCCAAAATTTACACCCACTCAACCTCCAGTTGAGCTTAGCGTCGGGTGGGGTTTGTCAAACCCAGTAGTACTACCCAAAAGTGACTCGCTATTCCAAATATTAACCGGTCCGATGTGTGGGACTTCAAATGTTACGTATGCCGCTTAGCCTTTACAAGTGATATATAATTTATAACAAAATCTTTCATATGCGTTTATCTCAGAAAATATGTTTATCAGAGTATGTTATCTCCCCCAAGTGAAAAACGTTTGAAAACAGTTTAAGAGTGGGGTAAGTGAACTCACTGTTTGCGAAGAATATCCGATCTAGATCACCGAGTGATGCGCGTCGTAGAAAACTCTCTAGCGTTCTAAAATAACAAAGAGATTTTCTAAGTATCGGAATGTTTAACGAGTCTCTAGACTCGGCACATAATACCTATGCACGTAACATGTTTCGTGTTTCGTTTGTGAATCGTGTGTGACTTAAACAAGTAAAATTGTGATACGATACATGAGTGAGCAATTACTTTCGTGTCACGTATTAATAACATACTTATTAGCAATTATTCCCGTAGGGGCATTTTGGTCAACAAACAAAGACTAACTAACCATTATTCCCCATAAGGGCAATTTGGTCAATTCATGGCAATCAACTAGCAACTATTCCCCGCAAGGGTATTTTGGTCAAAATACAACAATTATATAAAAACTATCATATTTCATGCATTCCTATACAACTCAGCAGCTAGTTTCGTTATGACAGAATTTCTACTTGAAAGATTGCACTAGTTTACCGATTATAACGTCTCAATTAATTTACCAAAATTACCACAGGAGCATACATATCTTAGGTTTCCAGAACATCTTTTATCTTATTTTTATTCCATATAGATTGTTCATAATGATCAAAACATTACAGCTAACTTATATCAGTCAGATTCATGCACATCAGAATTTTATTTGCAATTCCCGTTAAACAAAAAATCCAAAAAATAAAGACCACTTGGGTTTGGTTCCTAACTCAGTGAGTCAACCTCCAGAAGTTGAACCAACCCAATTGGTCTCGTAGTTCATGAGATATAACATTTACAACATAACCTAACAGCAGGTCTAACAGCTCAGCTTTGCATCACGTTTTTGTAAAATCATAAAAGTATACTTCCACTTATCCAAAAATTACGAATTTATACTTCATAGAAACTAGACTCAACCTAGTTTACTGCAGTACCCACAATCTCAATCAATTTTCACGTTTACACTTTGTTACAGTCAGTTAAACATCGTATATACGTTCTGTCCAGAATCTGTTCACATCAAAACTCATCATAATAACAATCTATGAACTATCATGCATCCATATAACCCTCTAGACACTATAACTACTATCCATGCATATCAATCACACCATACATACAAGATTAGGGTTTGTGTTTTAATTCAAATCAAGAACAACAATCAATCATGTATCAATATCAATCTAGTTATCAATCTATTATCCAACTAACAAGAATCATAACAATCACATACATACAAGATCGGCCGATTTAGGGTTTTCACACAACCCATCAAACATCAAAATTAAACAACAAAGAGGTAAGAGATGATCAAGTATACCTTCCTAGCACCTAGTTCTTGGATTAATCTCTTGATTTGATGTGTATATGTGTGTGATGGTGGACAGCAGCCGTGGGTCAAGAGAGGGAGAGAGAGCCGATCGGTGGTGTTGTAGGTTTAGAATAATAGGTTAGGGTTTGTTTATTAGTGATATATTTATAAACAAACAAGTTACACTCTAGTCCTTCTACTTTCAAGTGTTGTTTTTCTAGAACATTCTATCCTAACTTGCACATAATCATGACAATAATATAACACATAATCCTAACACATAGTTATCACATCATTAGTGTTTTAGTGTGCTTCGTTTATTCCTCAATCGTTTGCGTTTCGGTGCAAATCCCGAAAGACTACTACACATGTAGTAAGTGTTAAGCGTCATTTAAACCCTAGTTTAAATGTAATGAAGTATGCGTTATAGATTCAACGATCTTAAAGTTTGAATTAACGGAGTTGAGTTAACGAGGTTAACCTGAAATTGACGATTGTCACACTATGGGACAGAGGCTATGATCCCAGCAGAAATTGGATGCCCATCCCATAGGGTACTCATGATGAGCAAGACTGATAACGAGCGCGAAAGAAGATTGGACCTCAACTTGCTTGAAGGGCGCAGAGAAGCGGCTATCATCAATGAAGCCAAATACAAGAAAAAGCTGGAAAAATATTATAATCAGCGCGTTAAAGAGTGCCACTTCAAGAAAAATGATTTTGTCCTTCGAAACAATGAAGCTAGCCGCGCAATACCCCCAGGAAAAATGTCCCCCAATTGGGAAGGACCTTATCAAATCTCAGAAGAATTGGGGAAAGGCGCGTACACTTTAAAAGATTTGAATGGAAAAAAAGATACCGCGCGCGTGGAACGCAGCACAGCTTAGAAAATGCTTCATGTAAAAATTCAAATATGTAATCAAGGCTTTTAAGCCATCATGAATGATGATTCGCGCTATCTTTCAATATTTGTTCTATTACCTTTGCATACATGTTTCACACTTCCTTGATTAACTTGGAGCAATATGACAACACTATATTGACTTCAAAAACAAAATAAAACGAAGTAAAACATACATGCGCGAGACTTAGCTCAAACGCGTTAACGAGTCTTAACTCTAAAACGTCAGGGCCTTAGCCCAAACCTACGAGCCTTAGCTCAAACACGTTAACGAGTCTTAACTCTAAAAACGTCAGGGCCTTAGCCCAAAACAAAGAGCCTTAGCTCAAAACACTCACAAACATCCATCTTACATCCCGCGCAGCCTGATCATAAAAATCCCTAAACACAACTAAGGCAAAGTACATGCCAAATCATAGTTGTTAAGGTCTCAGGTCGAGGTCGCACGCGGAATAAAAGTGGATATCTGAGTAACACATGCTGACATGTAATGGCTAAAACTCATATAAAAAACGCGCGACAACGACGCGCAAAAAAGGAGTAGTGAAAAGTCATCGCGCATGTCAGCATAAACAAGATACTGCGAAACCACTTACAAAATAGGACTATGGTTAAGTAAATAATTTCCTTACAACCTTGTTCTTATTTTAACGTGCAAGCATATCTTATATCTATACAAGCAAACATGAAGAGATGAATGGAAATGCGCAAGATGTGAAAAAGGGAAAACAAATTTCATTCCATAGCATTGAAATTTACAAGTGTGATGAGTTACAAATTACAAGTATAACAAAAAACAAAAAAAAAAAATTAGAAAGATGAAGGGCTTCTCAAGTCTCCACGTCGACGTCAGCCACTTCATCACCCTCATCATCTCCCGCAGCATCTGGCGCGGCCCGCTCCTCATCTCCGAACTGACCATAGTCAAGTTCTTCCTCCTCAATGGAGTCTTCTATCACGACGGTGTCAGGAGCAGATTCTTTCGCCGCGCCAGAGCCGCTGGCAAGGGCAACATCCCCCGCGCCACCATCATCGCCACCAGCCCCCTCGCATTCATCGAGCAACTTCTTTAGCGCGCCGAGGTCGGGCTGGTCAGCAAGCGCAGCTATCTGCAAATCATTAGAAAAGGATTGAGTACAAAAAACTTGGAAAATTAATCAAGAAAAATTCATTAAGGTCAAGGTACCTGCACAAGGATGGGGATGGGAGTATTCATATACTTCTCCCCCACCGCGGCCATGTCCGCGCAGGCCGCGTCGCTCTTGTAAGGGTACTCGGATGGGTTCTTCTTCAACATCCCATATTCATACCCATCCGTAAACCCTTCAGCTCGACCCACAAGGCGCGCGGCAGTATTGCAGTCCATCACAAGGGCCTGAAACTCGGCAGAATATTTCATCGCCAAAGCGCAACGAGTCATGCCCTGTGACACCAGCCATTGGCGATCCTGCGCGAGGCCAGCAACAGACGTCTCGAGGGCAGGAACCTGGGAGTTTAATAACTCAACAGTTTCCTTGGTCTTTTTTAGCTCCTCTTTATCAGACGCTGCTGCCGCCAAAATTTTTTCTTTCTCCGCCTGCGCAGCATCAAGTGCTTCCTGGCTAGACGCTGCCGTCGCCAAGGCCTCATCCCTATCGGCCTGCGCGGCCGCCACCTCCTTCTTCAGGCGCGCAACCTCGCTCTCCAGTGATGATTTCTCAGTGATACTCTGGACGATAGCTTGGTCACGCGCCTCCGCCTGCTGTTCCAAGACACGCACTCTCCGCGCGTACTTGGCAACTTCGGCCTCCGCCACCTGCTGCTTCTCCCGCGCAGCTTGGAGCTCATGCCCGCACTTAATAAAGGCGGTGTTGGCACTTGCTCGGTTTTCGCTGAGCTCCGCCTGGAGTTTCTCAGCTCGTGCGCGAGCATCAGAAAGGTTCCAGGCAGCCACCTTAGCCTCTTGCTGGGCTGCCACAAGAGCATCGCGTACTTTAATATAATCACGCTGAAGCTCTTGGGAGGCAGCAAAGAAAGCTGACCCAGCGAAAATGTGATCGTTGAGCAAGTCAGCGCGGGTGCGCTCCTCCTGATACCTCCTTTCAGTAGGAGGCACGGCATGAGCCCAGAAGTCCTCGCATACGCCCATGGATTGGAAGGAACTGTCTTCATTAATATTCCATCTCGGGCGGTAAACGTGGTCACCTTCCTGCAAAACACAAGAAATGTTCTATAAGTCATAAAACATACTTATATGGAGGTACGCGCAGCGGAGCAACAAATTAAAACATACCTGCGGGGATGAAGCAGAAAAGTCAGCGCCAGCCCCACCAGAAGTCTGCGCTGCGAAGTCTTGTGGCATCGCAGGGCTGGCGCGATATCCCAAGGAGTCTTCAGCTTGAGCCCCCTCATCCTCCTCATCTTCTTCAATAGGCCTCTTCTCCTGCGACCTGGAGGGCTCCAAACCAGCCTCGCGGAGAGGGCTGCGCGTAGGAGGAGGCGAGGGAGGTCTCGACGCCGCCAGTTCGGAGCGCAATACGGCTTCCTGCTCCTTTGTAATCCCAATAAGGGGAGACTCAGCACTAGCAGGAGCAGGACCAGAACCAGCGGCGCCGGCAACGGCGCCAGGAGTGTCACCAGCAGCTTGTACGCCAGCTACAACTCCTATGAACAAATCAACAACAAAAAAGGGTTTATGATTTGATCAAAACAAAAAATTCAGAAGACAATGGCGCAAAACATACCTTCGCGCAATTCTGTTCGCGCGTTGAACATCGCCATAAAGTTCATTCTACCCTTTTCTGAGGGTAGAACAGGGGACTTCGAAGCAGCCCCCGGTGCAGCCTCAGCACCTTGTTGCGCCTGAGGGTGATCTGCTACCGTCGCCGGTCCTGCAAACATTCAAATGCGAAAAGATGTAATAAAAGTTCAATCAGAATTATGGGTAAGCAAAGTATACCTTTCGCAGGCGCGGCACGGCTTCTCTCTTCAGCCGCGCGAAGGGAGGAGGTCACGCCACCATACCTCAAGTGGACAGGAGGTCTGCCCACTTTCACAGGCAGGGAAGCTAAAGAAACCTTGGTGGTAAACACCTGGGTTTTCTCAGGTCCCTTCGTTTGAGCATGGGGATGAGCGACAGGGGTGTCGTCTTTCTTCTGTTTCTTACTGCCCCCTGCGCCGGATTTCCCCTTAGCTTTGCGCTTTAGTAGGGGTGCCTCCTCCTCCTCCTCTTCCGCGAGATCCAGCTCGTAGTTCTCCAGCGCATCTACAACACATGCAACACAAGTGTTAGCAAAATTTGGTATTCTAAAGGAATAAGCATAAGTGCGAAGGCTTACCAGGCGCGTCGCTATCAAAGTCAAATGCCAGATCGACAGGGATGAACATGTCATCGAAGCGATCTGGGAAGCCCACCTCCCCAGCGCCAAGCGCGACGGAGCCACCCTCCACTTGATCATCATAAGCGGCGTGGATATAATCCTTGGTGACTGCGCAAAAACAAGTCAAGTGATATCAGCAAAAAGAATTATGTTCGCGCAGAAAAAGAAATAAAGCAATGAAATAAACTTACACAACCCGTCGACTTGGATAACGGGCTCAAGCGCGCTGTCGGTCCACAGCTTACTCATGCCGACCCCCACCAGCGCCTCCTCGCGAATTTTCTTGCGGGGGATGGTTCGGCGGTCAGTTTCTTAACCCAAGCGCCGGTTGGGTTCTTAATAACATCCGCATCCGCGGGCGCAGAATCGATCGCGCGCATCATCATGCGGATGGGGATTACACCATCCCTGATGTAGAAGAACCTCTCAGACCAGTCATGAAGGCTCTTGAATGACACGGTGCTGCACTTAACCTTCTGACTGCGAGGAATAAAGGAGATCCAAGAATCTTGGATCTTGGGCTTGTAAAAAAATTGAAAGCGCCGAGGGGTGGGCTCCTCGCGCTGTGATTTGCACATGAACTCGAAATGAGTCATGCGCACAAGTCCAAACGGATGGACTTGGGATATATGAATCCCGATAAAACGTAACACCGCGCCTACGAACCTTGTCATCGGAAGACGAAGGTTGCAGTGGGTGAAAAAATGGGTGTACAGTGAAATATAGCCGGGAGGCGGGTCCGCCGCCGTCTGCCCGGCCACAGGCAACATGCAGCCAAACACAGGGAGAAAACCCTGTGACGAGATGAGGCTGTCGAGATCGGCCTGCCTCAATTTGCAGGGGATTTCATTCCACCTTTTCGTGGCCTTGGTCCTCCCTACTTCCTCCGATGTGGTCTCAACAACCCTCTTCCCCTTGCCCTTTTGCTTCAATGTCGACATCACCACAGATTTCACACGGCGTCTTCGAGAGGCAATAGAGGTGATTGAGGGGTTAGAGGAGTCTGAACTATCAGACATACAACTGCAGCAACAGATAATCGAAGATTCGAAACGATGAATACACTCAACTCAGAATATGAAAGGCAGAAATTCGAAAATTAGCAACAATGAAGATGAAGATAAAAAATTTTTCCTAAGGGCCTGCTTTTATAGGCCCAGGAGAGAGAAAAGTGGTAACTGATCGGATTTCACGCGCCCCCACTCGCAGGTGTAAGCCAACGAGGGCGCGGCACGTGTCTCTAACACTGTTGAGGGGACATAAAAACGTAACGGACCTGCCACGGAGCAGAGACGCGCCCCCACTCGCAGGTGCAAACCAATGAGAGCGCGACACGTGTTCCAGACAGCTGTGCGAGGGGACATGAAAGGCAACTGTAGCACCTCGAGCACACGAAACGTCTGACACGTTTACGGCGCACGACACCACCAACCAACCACGTGTTTGGACCCTTCGTTTCAACCAAATGGATAGAACTTCGCGCAACGATGGAAACAACCAAGAAAACGACAAAACCCCATCAGTAAGTCTAATATCTATCTTACCGCGCTAGCGCGAGATAAGACACACATTAGACTGGGGGGGCTTGAAGAGGTATGTACCCGCCTCAACACCGAGCAAGGCGGGTCAACCCACAAGATAAACACATTATGAAGGCACAAAGCCAAAACCTATGCGCATGGCGCATACAAAACATGCTCAGGCATCATATGCCCAGGCACACATATGCTCGCGCATCACATATGCGCGCGGCGCATATCACATGCTCGTGCATATCACATCTGCCCAGGCACACATATGCTCGCGCATCACATATGCGCGCGGCGCACCAGCGCGCGGCGCATATCACATGCTCGTGCATATCACATCTGCGCATGAAATATCTGCGCGTGAGAATAAAGAGAAGACCTCGCGCATCCTCAGGATTGGCGCATATCACACATGCACATAATCGACCTCGTCCTTATCCAAATCAGGATTAGGGCAACCTTGATTGTGCACGTCAGACAACCTTCCAGAAGGCATCTTTTTAAGGAGTAAGAATATGCTGATGTTGACAGCTGCCAAATGAAAGGTCGACAACTCAGCATGACACATGTGCTACCACGTGATTACAACCAACGAGAAAGCGCCAGGTGTCCCAGAGGACACGTGGTGCAGTGCGATTGGAGGAGGCCAACGAGGTTGAGCCCAACCAGTGGAAACCCTAGCACTATAAATACAGCATCAACTCCACTTTGATAGACACATTCATACTCAATCACTGACAGTTACAGGCAGTGATATCACATTCAATCATATTGAATTACATTCACTCACAGTCAGTTACATACAAACACACAGTCACACAATCATACAGTATTCAGCTATTAAGCAATACTCTTGAGATTCCCTTACCCACACATTATTATCTTCTCCTACACATACTTATTCTCACGCCGGAGGGTTACCCCAAAGAGGACCCCTCTGTCCCTTTCTGAGGGGTAAGTTAACGGCGTTGTTCATTTTGTAGGTGGAAGAACACAGATCCAGAAGAACCATCGGTGAAATAGTACAATCAAAACCCGAGGAAAGTAGATCTGCTACCAGCGAGTAGATCCACGTTTCTTCAACGAGAATCATTCATTATAGACCACAGATTAAAAATAAAACTACAAGTATAGAAAGTGTTCGAATCATAGTTTTACTAACTTTAATGGTTAATTACTGCCGATCGCAAGAATGCATTTGCTATTTACTTTTCAATCTTTAAGATTCAGATTTAAAGGGCATGTTTTATTTTAAATGACATTCAATGTGATTCTTGGTTCAGCGTACTATTGGGGTGCGGTTGGCGCCCTATACACTACGACCCACTAATCCCTACCCCAATTGTTGATGCCCACCACCATCCTAGTCTTTGTCACAATCCAATCACCGTCACCCAACCCTTACCCCACCATTGCAACAAGATGGCATCAATAAGGGGTGATCGAGGTGGGGTGAAGGTTGTTGAAGCAGTAGAGGTGTGGTAATGTGATAGAGCCTTATATTTGATTGATTAAATAAACAAGAACAAGGATAGTTGACCCGATTCGATATGGGCCAGTCTCCGGTTAGCCGATTCAAGATGACAATTCTCCAAATACAGGGTTTAACAAACCCTAATATTTTTAATATATAAAACATGGATATCCTGTAAACCTAAACAAGGGCATATATATAAACTTAATTTCCTAATAACTACTGCATTTATTCTCCAAACCTTAGCTCTTCATCTTCCAACTACCCTTCTTTCTCATTAACTACATTGACCTATTTGATTTAGCCTCTTGACCCACCCATATCGAGCTGGGTATGTATCAACACATCCCGCCCGCACAATCGACTTGTCCTCAAGTCGAGAATCTGATAGCTGTTGTTCCATGCGATACCATTCAATCATGGCCTGCCCCGCTTCTTGAACCCCATAGCCATCTTCAACTAAACAAGGCTGATGTCGAACATGGACCAGAATGAACATTGAAGCATAAGGGACCGGATGGGAGCGAGAGTCTGTTAGGAGGGCATGCTCACAAGTCACATGGACGGCCTTACTGATGGTAAGAGGCAGCCCAGGCAATGGCTTATCCTCAAGGGGATTGGCCAAATCAAATACTAGGTTTTCTCCAAATCTCAGTTCTTTGTATTTAGGGGCAATGCAATCATAATCTGATTTGAAAATTCCCGATGGGAGCCTTGTGCCCATTGTTTAACACTTACCACATGCTCAGATTGATCTTAACTATTTGAAGGGTTATCGTCTAGGTATTCCTCTTTAGCCAGGTCCGGTTGTGGGTCGTGAGGTTCCTCTTGGATTTTGAGAATGGATTGTGATGACTGAGGTTTGGCAGGTGAATCAGATTTATGGGATTTAATTTTCAGAATATGATCATGACCCTTCTAGCTATCAGAATTGACCATCTCATCCTTTTTGTCGGACATTAAACTATCCTCCGTCACTGTGTTCTTCCGATCCTTAGTTTTTTCACAGTAACTGCCATCTCCGATCATCTGAGTCTTGATTGCTGCAATATCATCCTTCATATTTGCTAGGATGGAGTCTAATCAGGATGGCTAGTTTCCGGTTAGCCGATTCGAGATGTTAATTCTCCAAATACTAACAAACCCTAATATTTTTTAATATATAAAACATGGATATCCTATAAACCTAAACAAGGGCATATAAACTTAATTTCCTAATAACTACTACATTTATTCTCCAAACCTTACCTCTTCATCTTCCAACTACCCATCTTTCTCATTAACTACGTTGACCCATTTGATTTAGCCTCTTAACCCACCCATATCGAGCTGGGCATGCATCACAATGGCATTGGATTAAAGGCGACACATAGGTCAGTTAGGGCGATAGAGGTGGAAATGATGATGGTCAGAGTTGAGGCTGTGATGACACTTAGAGCATATTTGGGATTGCATTTGAAAACTCCTTATTGTCTTATTGGTTTTTTCAGAAAGCTAGTTTGAAAAGTCCGGATTTGGCCTTTTAGAAAACTGTTTTTTAACTTTTTAAAAAGTTAAAATAAAAGGAATTTTTGTAATTGCCAAACACCAGCTAACTCATTGGATTTTTGAAAAAGCCAATAAGGTATTTTCAAACACAATACCAAACATGATTTTAATGATTTGAGAGTGATGATGGTGGAGGTGGTGATAGACTTCTCCTCTGAGTTTCAAACTATTTTGACAAATTCAAACTTGTTTCAAAAAATTTAGTGAACCAAATGGCAAATGCACCCATGGTTTTAGCATACCAGAAAGAGAAGTTGCATAAGTTTTATATTTGTTCAAGATTTAACATCCCGAAATTTCTAAGAATAATATTATATATATTATTTATTTATGAAGGGGAACGTTTACTTGAATTGTAGAGAAGTAGTAAAATAACAAAGATGGTTCAAGTGGGCTAGTTAGATGGAATTAAATATGGACCAAGAAGGAAAGATGGGCCTTAGGTCCATGGGCTTAAGGTAGTATAAATACCCCTTAAACCCTAATCCTTTCCATTATTATCTCTACACCATAGCCTACACCTTAGAAAACACACACAACATCATCTTATAACCCGAACCAAAATCCGAAGGCGAAAACCCGAGCTTGTTGGTGCTGGAACGTTGTGACAAACCAAACCAATATCAAGACCTTACCGTGTTCATAGTTCGACTCGTTTAAGGTACGTTATAATTAGGAATCGTCCGTTTAGGTTCGGTTTTGTTTGGAAATTCATAGATCTGTTTTAGTAGGTTAACAACGAATCCAACACGACCAATCCTACTAAAATCCGTTAACGTTTGATAGGTTTATTGATAACCTAAAAGAACCCGTAATATGAATGTATAAATCACACCCCTTGAACATGAATGTTTGGCTGTTTTGAGGGTTAGGATTTGTAGGCGCTTGGATTCCGAATCCATTGATACCTAAATCGAGTTATTTGGTTAAGAAACGAAGATGATTTTGGGCGGATTAAGAACGAACAGTGGCTGCAGCTGGGCAACTTCGCCGCAGCTAAGTTCGCCTAGTTAACTTCGCCCAGTAATAACTTCGCTAAGAAAGTTCGCTGCAGCGAGTTCGCCTGGTTAACTTTGTTGCTGGTTAAGTTCGTTTGCCGACATGTTCGCCTATGATCAAGTTCGCCCGATGACTAAGTTCGCTTAATGATTAAGTTCGCTTAATAACTAAGTTCGCTTAATGACTAAGTTCGCTTAATGACTAAGTTCGCTTAATAACTAAGTTCGCTTAATGATTAAGTTTGCTTGATGATTAAGTTCGCTTAATGATTAAGTACGCTTAATGTTAAGTTCGCTTAAAATGCTAAGTAAAAGCAACCCAGTACTAGACCACGAATCGGGCTAACGAATTAGGCTTAATTCATTATAACGAATGAGAGGGTGAATAAAATAATAACTTAAAATCATAATGGAAAATGTGTTAAGACAGTTAATGTAAATAAATTTTTTAAAGCTTATTATACATTATTAAAATAATAAGTACAAAACAAAGTTTGGTTGAAGTCTTAAAAGTTTCAAAAAGCATATGATATGTTCTTTAAAAAATTTAATATATAATCTTATCCCTTATTTCTTCATCTTCCACTGTCAGAACCATTTGCTCTCTCATCCGTCGCCCCGCCGTTGACTTTTTACCATTGACCGACCATATTATAAACCCTAGTAGAGTGAGTTTCCATCTTTCATTTCTTTGTACATATATTTTTTTTATTCTAATTCAAATATTATAAACCCCAATTGAGATTCCTGTCGAGGCTATTTGCAATTCGAAACAAGCCTAACCTCTTATTGTTTTCCGCAACATAATTTTATTACAGATCTCGGATCTCAATTGTTGACGACGATGTCGTATTCTGGTGGTGCAACTGTACTTTCATAATTATAGCGTTGTAAAAAACAGCATTACATGCCGTGATGTGTGAAGAACTCAAAAAGGAGGGTTTCACATTAAAGAGTTGTGGATTTACGAAGGCGTATAACGGATTCGGAAGAGCGTACAACGGCTACTGTATAAAGGTGTTATGATGAACAATATTAAGGGTGAGTTACTCTTGAAGCATCAAGAGGAGATTGACCCAGCATTAGTTAATAAAACAACACTTTTCATGTCATGGGTGTTGAAGAAGGCAACATATAACTATAGTACTGAGAAATGAATTCTTGGAAAAGTAGGCCAAAGTACAGTCTTCTAAAACATGCTAAGTGACGGGAGAATTGTGGATGTTAAGTATTCAAAGCTAGCTGATGAACCAATTAGAAAAATTCATCAATGAAGTTCTTATTCTTTGGCAAGTGAATCATTGAATTACGGTCAAGCTATTGGGGTGTTGCTTAAAGCAGAGGTTTCTCTTCTAGTTTATGAGTTCTTGCAAAAGATACAAAATGGATGAGGCTACATAGCCTCATCAATACAACTTTTCATCATACAATATCATATGAGCACAACCCACCCGGATAGGTCTAACGAAAAAGTGAAAAAACACGCCAATAAGAATGGCGACTCTAGCAAGCAAGGTATTGTCTCTAGCATGCATCTCTACCGAACTGGCATGCTCCTCGGCTGCTATAACCCTCTCGTGCAAAGTGAACATAGCGTGCCAGTTGAGCTCTATGTGGTCACGCTCACTACATCTCTCTCCTAGGGTCTCAACATCATCACGGTTTTATCGATGTGACAACAATATCCATATAATATAACATATTTTTATTTACTAGTAATGTAAATAAACCAATAACAAAACAAAAATAAACCGATAAAACATTATAAAAAGAGCAAAATTTAACAAAGTTCAACCACAATAAACAAGATCGACATAATCGTCTTTAGTATGTCTTGATTAGGGTACATTTTGGATTATAATTGCTTTTAGTCATAAATTGAAACATTAATAAACAATAAACAATCAATTTATAATAGGTGGAATGAGAACAACCGATTTGGACTAAATTCTGATAACGTCAGCGGCTAAGGTTTAGCATATAATACCTAAATATATATATGGTTTTTAAAACTAAAAGTTTATTCGGGTTGAACCAAAACCTAAAGTACCAAGTAAAACGTGAAATTTTAATACATTAATTGTTCTTAGGAAACATATACTCTATGTTTATATACCAGTATGTTTGAAATAAATATGGAAAAAATAACTAGCATACCAAAAGTAATCCATATGATCGTACTAATTTGGTAACGTCCGTCCGGTGTTGTAAGTGTTTATCCAGTATTGTAATTTAATTATGGAATTTCTAATGTTATTAATCACATTTTGTGTAAGTATATATGTTTGATATCTCTTATAGCGATTCACTTCTCCCTATTCTAATAAAGTAAAATTACTGTGGACACCTGTCATATTTTGGTTAATTCTTACAATTTTTTTACCTCCAAAACTAAGATCTTAATTAACCCTAATTTATGCATAGATAAAAAATTATTCACTTTCCTTTTACACTCTATTTACGTTATATCTATACATTTTTATAAAAATAAATATTAATATATTATTTTATTACATGTTTCAAAATACTTAGTGAAATCCAAAAATCAACAAACAATTTTTGTCAAATATTGAAAAAATATAATTTCAAATTTTAACATTCACATATTGTACAATGTATACTATAGAAGACTGTAAAGAAAAACAAAACTCGAATATGCTTTCATTTTACAAAGTAATTTTTTAATCATTAAATTATAAATATATGTTTAAAAGTCTATCAATTTTTTTAAATCAATCCATTTATTATTATTATTATTATAAATTATCATATAAGTTTATAAATCATAAATATATGTCTTAAATCTATTCATTTATTTTTTTTCAGTTAATTTAGTAAACTATATATATGTTAAAATGTAAATGATAGTATATACCAATCACTTTTAGACCTAACAAAGTTTATCATATTCAATTTCTTAATTTTTTTATAAATGATTGTTTTCATAAATTTATGTTTTAAATCTATCCGTTAACGTCCATTTACAATATTAACGGACAGATACGGATAAACACAGACAAAATAAATTTCTTAATGGACGGGCACATACATCAATTTTTGTTCGGTAGAGTGTTCGTGAACCGTCCGTTTGTCCGTCAAAAGCTTAACGGACAAACACAGACAGGCTCTCGTCCGGTCCGGTTTGGTCCGTGTACACCCCTGGTACCAAGTAAAACGTGCAAATAAAAATTGCAAAATAATTGTATGAAACTAGTTTAGTTTTGTTAAGATGATTAGATTAGATTGCGAATTTTGTATTTAGACTTAATATGCACGCCGTGTGTTTGAATGAAATCCACTTAAACCAGATATAAAGAATTAATTGTGTTTTCACCTGTTTAAAAGGCCAACTAAACAAACATGTAAAATAAGGTCTGGATTTTTTTTCTTGTAATTGATATTAGGCATCGAAAGATGTTTTGCAATTTATTTTCATGGAATGTATATACCAGTCAAGGATGTTTATATTACATCATTCACATATGCTTCTGTTTAAGACAAGGCTTTCCTCATGAGATTTAACTCAATTGGTATTAGGGGGGAGTTAAAGACTTGAGCTAGAAACTGAAAGGTCTCAAATTCAAATACGATCCCAACTGGGTTTTACCGTAATGGCCCTTCGGGTTTTCCCTGAAACAGGAGATGGTGGGTTTAGGTTACGTAGCGCTGTCTGAATTCACAGAAGTATAGGCTTCCGAAGTGCAAGGCTTTATCTGTTGACCGTTCAAAATATATAAAAAAAAGAGAGGGCTTTGTGGATTTAACAGGAACTTGTATATCTGTTGGGCGGTAAGAAAAGAAAATCTAGGCTACTTATTATTTGCAAAATTTAACTATGATGCCTAGATGTCATAAATGTACAACTACCCTTCTACATCATTAATTTTGCATTTTGCTGCAACCACAATTGAACTTACAAAAGCTATAATTTTAGAAATAATTGTAATTGAAACTCAAAAGTTAGGTAGCGTCTAGTATACAGTAATAAAAAAGGAAATGGAATGGATCATTACGTTGGATTTAAATAAAGAGTGTATGGTTGGGGTAATGGAATATATGAGGTAATGGAATAGATGTGAAAATGAACAAGGTAATGGAATGGTATTACCATTGCATCATCTTGTTTTGTGCCCATGTGGGAATTGAATGAATCATTAATTTGTGTTTAGTATACAAGAAAAGACGAAGGAATAAAATAAAATTGGTCGTGACTCACGAACAGGGGTGTTAATCGGGTCAACCCGATCGGGTTTCGGGTTAATCGGGTCGGGTTAGTCGAGTTTTTCTTAACAAATATCTAACCCGAAACCCGACCCTATTAAGGTTCGGCTTAGTCGGGTTTTGGGTTAGTCGGGATGGGTTAATCGGGTTAACCATGTTACTTTATAATTTTAAGTTGATTATTATGCTTGTAACTTGTCGACTGCAAAATTTCTCATTCCACTCAATTTTTAATTTCTGTCACAAGTAATTATCTTATAATTACATATAGGCTTGTTAACGAACCGAACGGACATGAACAAAGGCATGCCCATGTGTGTTTGTTTAACTTTAATCGAACATGATCACGAACACTTAATCGAACAAATATTTGTGTTCATGTTCATTAGTTAAAAATAAACATGTTCTTGTTTATTTATGATTGTTCATTTAAAATCGAAACAAACAGTTTCAAACATAAATGAACATAATTAAACAAAGATAAACGAACATGAAGGAACATGTACATACATTAACGAACACAAACATATATTATACATAAATGAACATAAATGAACGCATTTAAATGAACACAAATAAACAAATTTAACATATGATGGTGATAGAATTTCTATATGCAAATAACATTTAATTATTTTCAATTAATATCTAAACGAACATGAAAGAACGTAAACAAACTTAAATGAACAATCATAAACGAATGTATACGAACATAGATGAACGAGTGAAACATTTGTTCATGTTCGTTCGTTTATTTAAATGAACTTCTAGTCGAACAGTTCATGAACTAGCAGAATAATTAACTCCTCTATAAAACTTTAAGCATTGATTTTTTAGTGCTTATTTCACATTTTCATTATTGTATTTAAAGTAAAGTATCATCACTAATCGGGTTAACTCGAAACCCGACTTTTTTTTCCAAAAATGAACCCGAACCCGACCCTACTAACAATTCGGGTTATTCGGGTAACCTGATTAATACTTTTTGACCCTATTTAACCCGACCCTAATTAGCTTATTCGTGTTCGGGTCGGGTTAATCGGGGTCGGGTATTTTGGAGACCCCTACTCACGGTGATGGTGGATGTGGCGGGTGGCGATGGTCGGAGGTAGCAGCGATTGTTGGCGGTGGCGACGGAGTTGACGTTGGGCGGTGGTGGTGGTACCGGTAGCAGCGATGCTTGGAGGCAGTTGTTAGCGGTGGTGGTGGTCGGTGGACGGTGGTGGTCCTTGGCGGAGGTTTTCGGAGGTAGTGGTGGCATCAGTGATGGGCGGTGATAGGTGGTGGCAGTGTGGTCGGTGGCAACGGTTATCGATGGTGGTGGCGGTGGTCGATGGCGGCGGTGGTGTTGTTGGAGGTGATGTAAGATGAAAGAGAGGATGAAATGAAAAAAAATGGGTAATTGATGGAATGAATTTGAGTGTTTTAAAGGGACTGAAATCTAGGTAATATATAATTCTATTCCATGAACCAACAAACCACTAGTGTTTTCATTCATACACAAGTAATTATTCCATTGTGCCTTCCATTGCTGCACATCAAACGCTACCCAAATTCATTTCATTCACCCCTTTGTTTTATTATTATTATTTTTTCATTTCATTCCTTATTTCACCCTGCCTCACCTTCACTATCCTCCCACCACCACTCTACATAACCTTCACTACCGATCACTGCCACCACCAAACACCACCACCACCACCACCCACCGACTAGCGACCACCTCGGCCCCAATCACTACCGCCAACCATCGCCACCGACACACCATCTACCACTGCCAATCGCCGTTACCCAACCGCCTACCACCGTCACCCACCACCGCGACGATCTTTACCCAACCGCCTACCGACCATCGCCAACCACTATCCACCACTGCCCAGCACTACTGCCACCACCACCCACCATCGCCATCACTTGCCATCAGTTTTATTTTATTCCTTCGTGCTTTTATGCATTACAAACAACACAAATTATTAACGTTTCGTTTCATTTCATTTCATTTCATTCTAACATGAGAACCAGGACCGTCTCCGAGAATTTAAATACCTTGGACGAACAAAAATAAAAATGCCCATATGCCTTAATGAAATTTTTTTTATTCGCTAACGTACATGGATAAAACTTTTATCAACTGGTTTATTATAACAGAAACTATATGGAGCATGTACTTATCTCATAAACTATTGCAAATAAACTTATTTTTAACACTAAGAAACATATATATGTAATATGTATAAAAAAGTTTGTGCCCCCGAACCTTATGTGCCCCGGCCGATAGTGCAGCTCGCACACCCGTCGAGCCTCCCCTGATGAGAACCAAACTACACAATAGAATGGTATTGATCCATTTCATTTCTTTGTCCATTCTATTACCTCCTCCATTCTATTCACTTCTTTATTCCATTACCTCACCAAATAGACAATTTCTAATCTAAAATGACATGGTTTCAGGTACATCTCATCTTAAATAGTTACTTTTAAAACTGAAACTAGTATATTTACCCGCGTGCTTTGCGGCGCGTGGCAACATTTGTCATGAAACTAGTATATCTCATCTTAATGACTTGAAATTGCATTCAAGGTCAGTGCTGATGATGATGGGATTAAAGAGCTAGGCTTCATTTGGAGAAAATTGATCACACAAATAATTTTAGGTTACCTAGTTCACATATCCTTGTTCTCGAAAGCATTAAGGTTGGGCAAAGAGGAAGAAACCGTCCCTAAGAAGGACTGAAGGAGAAGCCACTTCAACAAAGACTATACACTTTTTGACCAATGTTATTTCCTGGTCACAATCATATTAAAACCGCGATCACACAAATTTTTTGGTATAACGTCAACTAAGTATTTGAAAATAGGAAAAACTGAAAGCCAAAACCTGATATCAACTTGTTACATGATATATTAAACATTTGTAAGCAAAGTTTTAAAACACAATTTATTGAAGGAGTCCATAGTTAAGATCTTCAGTTTCCACTTGTGAAGCCGAAGGATCAGTTTTCAAAAGATCAAACCGTCCATGTAAGAAACATCACACAGCAGTCCTAAATATACTTTGCATGTATCACAAAATAAACACCCTTATAAATGATGACACCATTGGGTACTTAAGACTTAAAATTGCATTCAAGCCTTCAAGGTCACAACTGATGATGATGGGATTAAAGAGGTTTGTTTTGGAGAAATTTGATGACAAAAATAGTTTTGGGTTCTCACATTGGTGACTTGTTGCGAATTGAACATCAACTTAACAAGTAAGATGATTCTTGTTCTTGAAAACATTAAGGTTGGGCAAAGAGGAAGAATCCATCCCAAGGAAGGAGAAGCCACTTCAACAAAGACTATACTCTTTTAGACATGGGAGGCTATGAGGGTGGGCAATGTGGGCGCTCGGCAGGGCACGAAAATTTTAAAAAAATTTGATATTATATATATAATTAGAGTACCCGAACTTTTATAAGCACATTATTTTATAATCCCCAATGTCCCAAACACTTCATAGCCTATTTGGTATGCCATAAACTCATTCTAATATCATTATTTTGCTAATTGTTAGATTTCTTACTATAACTATAATCGTCATTTAAAAAAATAGTTTATATTATTTAGTTTGTTAAGGCTTAAAGGACATATTTTCCGGCTCGGCCCTGTACGCGAATTCTCAGGGCCGGCCCCGCTTTTTGAGCAATGTTACTTCTCGGTCACAATCCATATTAAAACCGTGGTTACACAAATTTTATGATATAATGGCAACTAAGTATTTGAAAAATGAAAAACTGAAAGCCAAAACCAAATATCAACTTGCTAAATGATGCAATATATGTGAAACTTGGTGCATACCAATTTGAAGGGCCCAAATGACTGTGTAAGGGTGGTACAGAAGATCTCAAGGGGCGGTCTAGTAGAGATCCAAAGTTCAGGGACTAATGTGAATAACTTGGTGTCATAGTTATATTTTATTTATTATTAAATAAAATAGAAGTGTAGTTTGATTATGTTTTCTAGTTTGAGTAGGATTAGAAATGTGGGTGTTATATATACTCATCATTAGTATTCTTTTAGAGAGTAGAAAATATTTTGTTCTTGTTTCTTATTAATGAAAAAAGTCGCGTAAACGTTTTATGCAATATCGTGTTTGGTGTTCTTGATTCACTTGTCCAAGGTTTAACAGTGGTATCAAAGCCTAATGATCCAGGCTCGTGTTTCCGATCGGTGGAAAGTCTTAATTGCGGTAGTAGTTCCAATCAAATGTATAATTGGCCAAGAAACGAATATCCGAAGCGAGGAAAGGTCCTGGTTTACCTCTGGAAGTTGAGGTTAGTCACGTCGATTTTGTTTGTTCAATCGGGAAGAAATAAGAATTTAAAGCGAAGGAATCATGGTGAAAAGTTTTTGTCATCACACATAAAAGTGCAATTGTTTATTTGTTTTGCAAGTATTTATGAGATTGTGTGTGGTTTTGGTTTGTTGCTGTCGAATCACCAAGGAAGAAAAATAAGATTTCATTCTTTGTATTTTGTCTTCTTGTGAAATGAACCCGCAGCCGCCAGTTTTGTGATCAAAAGAAAAGTCAAACCACTTTTGTAATTAACAGGAGTCCTTATCCTCGTCACCTTGAAGTTGGTATTAGTTGATCAGAACAGGAAGTCAGAAAAGAAATTTTATCGCTGGGTTATTTATAAGGTGTACGTTGCTTCTCGATCAGAAAGAAAGCAAGGATTAATCTTGTCATGGCAGAATTATAAGTTGTAGGAGGAATCAAGAAGTTGTTCAAAGCAACTACAAACAATGGTTGACATGCAACAAATCGTATCTTCAAGGTCAAGACCGTTGGCAGGTTACGAACGATACCGAGACGAGACAACCTGCAGGTGAAAACGGGCCACGCGATGTTTATTATCAAGACAATGGTTGATGATGATGTTTTTGATCACATTCAAGATCTCGAATACCCAAAGCAAGCGTGGGATACGCTAGAGAACTTATGCACGAAGAAGAACGATGCTCGATTGGAACTAGTCGAAGGTGAATTGATGACGGTTTCCCAATTTCACAATATTTTCGTAAAGTTAAGAATTTGTTTCGCGAGATTGGAGAACTTGATCCACAGTCTCGGGTTAGCGATGATCGTATGAAGTGCATACTCATCCACGGTTTAAGGCCGGAGTATCGTATCTTCGTTACCGCTATTCATGGGTAAGCGACCCAACCGAGTATTACAGAGTTCGAGAATATTCTTGCCGGACAAGAAGCCTTGGAAAAACAATTAGCCGGTGTGTCAATTAAAACCATGAGCGAAGCCTTGTATGTCGGAAGAAAGGAGAAGCATTGGTTCAATAAAAACCAGAACCGCTATGGCGAGAAAGGCAAGAGTAAGTACTGGGAGAACGAGAAACGTGAACGACCGAAGAAGAAAGAATGGAGCCGAAAGAGCAGAGATGACAACTCTGAAGAAGATTCATCGGACGAAGAAAACCAAGACAAGGAATCAAGGTACCAACCAAAACAATTTCCTTTTAGGTGCCATAAATGTGGACAAAAAGGGCATATGGCAAAATACTATCGAGAACCAATGGAGGAAGGTAATGCAGCTGTTGTTAGAGAAGAAGAATCGTGGAAAGTGGAGGCTAATATGGCCGAGGCTCAAGTAAAATACGCAGTTGACTAGGGCTGTGCAAATTTCAGGTTGACCGAGAAAAACCCGAAACCCGGACAGAAAAAAACCCGAAACCGGACCGATATGATGCAATTCGGTTGTTCATCGGTTCCCATCATTGGCATTTCTGGGGTTCAGGTCGGTCCTCGGTTTTGGACCGAAAAAGTCCGACCTCAAGTAAACAGAACAAGTAAAAACTCATCTGTTAAAAGTAAGGGTATAGAAGAAGTGGGATGGCAGTTACCCGTGGACCAGATGCCATGAAAGTGCAAACTGATGGTGAAGAAACAAGTATATTTTAGTTGATGAAGATGAAATGGTGAACAGGAAAGAAGAGAACGTCAACAAGAATAATTTCCTGATATGCGAGAACATTTTTGAATTAATATATATTTTGTTTTTACAGATTTAGAGTTACAAGACGCAATTTTGATATTTATATATTATTATATAACCTTTAATTTGAATGTATCCTGCACACTACCAACTCATAAAGCAAGTTCACTTTTCAATGTCTGACATATAAGATTAGACTACTCAATAGTAATTACCTATATGTTGGAAACTAATGTGTATTTATCCCATATATTAACTTATAGAACATTAACATGCAAGATTTTCCTTCTAACACTAAAGATGCAACTCCATGGCGGCAAATCGGAGAAGCATGTAAGAGAAGGTAAGTGACAAGGTGAGATAGAGAAGTGCCATAGTAGAGGATTCATCATCTATATTCTTCTGGTTTTATTTCAAAGTGGTCAAGTCATTCATTGTTTACTAGAAGACATTAGGTTCGGTCAACTTCAAGCTACCCGACCCGACACAAAAAGACCCGAACACCGATTTCAATCATAGCATCAGTCATCGGTTCTCATTTTCATCCATTCTCGGGTATCGGGTTGGTCCGGTCTTTTGCCAGGTCGGGTCGGTTTTTTCAGTATGTGCACCCCTACAGTTGACACTGAATTCAAACCGAACCTGGTAGATGAATGGTTTGAAGAAGGCTCCCGTTGGTGGACAAGTCCAGAAGCAATGCCAGATTTGAATCAGTTGAAGGTAACCTTTGAATCATCTATTGTTATTTTGAATCTTGATGATGAGGAAATTGTGGTTGAAGAAGAAAGTACGACTGATCAAGACGTAACCGTGACCGTAACCGAACAAGACGAGAGAGAAACCGTGTTGGAAGAAGTGCACAAATAGGTAGCTCAGTCTCATGTCATGGGTTGTCATGTTGGAATAGAAAACGTTGAAGATCAACAAACCAACAAAGTTTACGTTGGAGTTTGCATGAGGTTCATGAAAAGTTCGGGTGATCCGAATGAACAAACCAATGAAGGAGTTAAATTCGAGAGGGAGCATGCATCGAGTGGAGATTGAAGACTTGCTTTGAGTACCATGATAGTTGGTCATGAAGTTGAGAAAACAAAAGTTGTTTCGAATCTGTAACTGGATGATGCAGTTCTAAACAGTGGCAATCTTGAAACTAGCTATGTTGTCACTAGGAAAAATAAACATGCAAATAGTGTGATGAAGTCGAATCCAAGAATTAAGCTCAAAGAGGTGAGAGCGTTACAAGGTGCGGAAGACCTTAGAGGAACAACGGTAGTTGGTATTGAGAGGGAGTATAAAACTTGGTGCAATACCAACTTAAAGTGCCTGCATGACTAATACGAAAAGTGTAAGGGTGGTACAGAAGATCTCAAGGGGCGGTCTGATGGAGATCCAAAGTTTAGGGACCAAAGTGAATAGCTTGGTGTCATAGTTATATTTTATTTATTATTAAATAAATTAGAAGTACGTGTAGTTTGATTATGTTTTCTAGTTTGAATAGAAAAAGAAATGTGGGTGTTATATTAACCCATCATTAATGTTCTTTTAGAGAGTAGAAAGTATTTTGTTCTTGTTTCTTATTAATGAAAAGAGTTGCATAAACATTTTATGCAATATCGTGTTTGGTGTTCTTGATTTACTTATCCAAGGTTTAACATTGTATATTTCACGCATGGCTGCTTTGTATGTTATAAATCCACACGAATCATATATAAATAAGCCGAACCAGTATGAATACAAAATCTTCAATTTCCACTTGTGAAGCTGAAGGATCCGTTTTCAAAATGTCGAATCGTCCATGTAAGAAACATCACACAGCAGATGTACGTCTCCTGTTTCATTGAGTATAAAATACTTTAGATTAAGCTTTAAGTGAAACACAAGTCTAAAGATTCAGCCTGAACATTTAAGTCTTTCAAAAAGGTATTTTACACATTTGATTTTATAGTCTTTTAACATTTTACAAGTATGCATGCATGTAGAATGAGACTTTTCTTTTCCCCCCTTTTTTCTAACCACACAATACAGAGAAAATATATGGTAACTTCAACATTAGAATAGAAGACTGTTACAAGTTACAAACAAGGCACAGCCCCATAAAAATATTTGTTGCAAGTGTACAAAGACTCATAGAAAAGAGAATATATATATACCAACTAGGAGCTTCGCGTTGTTTAAGATTTCTCCACCGCCTTTCTTGTAAAAGAAAAACTGCAGCAATGCCACGATTAAAGGTTTGTAAAGCAACCAACAGCAGTAATCATCATAAATGTATACAAAAAGTGTTCCTTACTTGAGTCTGCAGAAGCTAGTGAAGGCACATCTAACTCCTTTTAGGATGACCCCGGAGTCACCCTCATAATAGCCAATGATTTTTGCGTATTTCTTTACTTCCCACGGAAGCAAAGTAATCCCGGTGTAAACTTGGTCCATGAATATCATCAGGAACACAGTCATAACCTTCACCAGTGAAATCCTCTCCCCAGTTGCATAATCTTTTGGTCAACACCTTCTTGATTTCACCTTGTTTGACCCTATCTATCAACCGATATCGGTCAGGACGATCAGGTGGAACAGAAACCCGAATTTCCATATCCACATCGGCCCTATTTTCAAAACATGTGAGCCTGCCCCCCATTAGGTCAACTATGGTTTTGAGTTAAACAAAGTCGATCAACGAGGGACTAGTAATATAGTATCACAGTCATAATCAGTTCATAAATAGTTTAGCATTCACTGATGCTTATATTTGCAAGCCAAAGGAATCATGACTCATCTTAACCAATAACACTTCACGTGTCGCAATCCATATGTAACTATTTTCATTTTATATCTTTTACTGACGCTTACATGTTTATTTGTTTTTACTTGTATCAAGTGTAACATAAAGTTATGAAATCCTTTGGCTTTTGCTTAATTTCTTGTTTTTATTCCTTTGTATTGATTATCAGTGGAGCTTCCAGGACTTTCCTCGAAGAGAACCATCTTCGGCTAATATTTGTTAATTTACTTCAGTTTTTTGTATAATAAGTTGTTTAACATGTGCATACTAGAAGGAATAAGCATTCGGTTGATGCATATGTCACAAAATATACATATGTGACTGCAGTTATCCAAACAATTACAACTGCAGTCACAGATTTAATGATCTTTGTACGGTGAGGTGATGCGCTCAGAAATGAATATATAAATAAATTGAAGGAAATTTTAGAAATCATGTGATAACTATAATGGTTATAACACATATATAGCCTTCTCTGAGTCATGCTTATTAGCACTATATATTTAGCTTAATTAAAGACTCCATGAAGAAAGCAAGAATAAAAAATTCAAATTAAAACTTATACCAAATGAGAACAGACTCTCAGAGTAAGAGATCTACTTGCTACTTCCGTAAAATCAACATTAAAGATGGCAATGAGACTAACTATTATTAATCTTAGTCTCATACACAATTGTGACACTCCACACCGGTCTATTACTCATTACCCGTCGGGTACCCTGAAAGTTACTTGTTGGGATTCCCAAGTTTATTTTCTACTAATTTTATATAATCTAATTATCCTAGAAAATAAGAGATATAAAAACTAGAAAGCTAGAGCATAGAGAGTTGGTGGATTACTCTGTTACTAAAGCAAAAAGAATTAAATTTATTTTTCAGACACATTTTTTTTCATATATGAACAAACTGATTACAATAAAGTAGCAAGTAAACGAGCAAAAGTTGTGACGCAACCCCCCTATGTCAGTTTTAATGGTCTTAATTAAAAAGCTACCAGCCAAATCCCAATTACCATAATTTTTACACAGGTTACACATTCACAACTGTAAATGTCGTCTATGTAAACTAACATCAGGGCGACGAAAACCTGTCTTTTCATATGTTTTCAAAAAGTTGTGAGACTTAGGTTAACTTTGGTCCGTGAAGGCGTGAATAGTTTATCATTCATTGATGCTTACATCTGCAAGCCAAAGGAATCATGACTCATCTTAACCAATATTGCTTCATAGGTCACAATCCATGTATAATATAACTTTAACTGATGCTTACATTTTGTTGTTTATATTTGTATCTAGTGTAACTTAATATTATGTAATCTTTCGCTTATGCGTACATTTCTTGTTTTCTTCCTCTTAACCAATACGCTTAACGGGTCACAATCCATGTATATATATTTTAATTATCATTTATTGATGCATGCATTTCATTGTTTTATTTGTACTAATTGTAAGTTAAAAGTGATGGAATCTTTCTAGTTTTTCTTTCCTTGGTAGCATAATTGGGGATTATGGGATTTTCCCTTGGGGGGGACTTACTTCAGCTAATGATCATTAATCTACATCAGTTTTTTCTATGATAAATAGTATAACATGGGCATGCAGACTAGGAGTAATTTAGTTGAGGCATATATCAGAAATTAAACATCAGTAAGTAGTGTAACATGTGATACTCTCCATACTGAAGATTTTGGCCTTCGTACCGCTCGCAAAGAGCGGTGTTAACTAATAGAAAACATTGGTCCAACTTAATTTTTCGTGTAATTTGTATGTGAATATCTTGATTGCCCCACCCTCTTAAAATTAGTATTAAGCCCCCTATTGCCGCTCATAAAAAAATTCTTGCATCCACCACTGGCTTCACCGATCCAGTTTATTTGTTACTTGTACTAGGACCGGTACAAAGATTACTAGAGATTTGAAAAACAAAAATAAAAAAAAATAATAATAAAACGATACAAATCTCATCCTTGAACAAAACTGCTCCACTACTACTTCTGCAAGGTTCATGGTTGTAAAAATTCTAACTAGGCGTCGAATAATTGCCAACGAATCACCTATTAATCCCAGTTAATTCCGATTAATCCTGATTAATCGCTAGTCCCCACCCGACCATCCGACTAGCGATTATTACAAAATTGGTGAGGTTTAAGCGGGAAATTGAATAAACGGGTTCGTATCAGCCTATTTCAGCTAACGATCACTAATTTACGAACATCCTGAAATCCATCTATCCTCTCCATCCCATTCTCCACTCCATGCACTCTTACTAGAAACAACATATCACAATTTCTTCAAACTTTTTTAAATTTATCATGTAAATACAACCAGTTGTGATTCATCATAGACATCAATCAATTTTCCACATTAACATACTTATATGGGTAATCAATAGTATTACCTGATGCAGTGAAAGTTGCACACATATAAAGAAGCTGCCGGAGTCAATCCAAGTCAAACCCAGAAAAACCCATCAAATCTTTCGTCCGATATCTTGTGTTAGCCAAGGATTTGTGCGTAATTTACTAAGAGTAATGAAATTATAGTGAAACTTTATTATGAATTACGCAAAAATCCTTGGCTACAGCAGATGAAGGACACGAAGATTGGAAGACTAGGGTATGACGTGGAGTGACGTCAGCAGATTATTATTCATCATTGCTTCCGGCTTCCAAATTAAGGTTGTTCTGGGCTTGTTCAGATCAGCAGGGGAGGCCTATAAATAATATGTACTAGACACAACCCGTTGACTTACAGTATAGTTTTCTCAATGGTCACTTTTAGTCCTTATAAGAATTTGTATTGCTATTTTTTAATTGCAGCCTGCATTTCACCAAATCATAACCAAAAAAACCCATTTAACCGGTGGTTCGGCTTCGGTTACACACCAAACTTATTAATTATATATTATACTAGTTTGAGGCCCGTGTACTATACGAGTAATTCTTGAAAATACAATATTTAATAAATAATCAATATACAAGAAACAATAAACCCGTTAAACAATATTAATACAGTCGTTGTACAATAGTCTTTAAAACAATTTTAAAGTAAAAGATAACTATAAATATCAAATGTTTGAAAAAAAATATGAAGTAAATATTAAATTAACAAATTTTGAAGCATAAATTTTAAGAATGATAACTATTATTTTACTATTATAAATTTGTTAAAAATGATGAGGTTTAATGTATGAGTGGCAAGTGGCAAAATTTGTAGCCTTTTATTAGTAGTATAGATAGATGCTATCAATATCTTAAACTATTGTATCATAAAACACTCTTTTTCTAAATAAGTAAGAAACTAAAAAAATGTGGTAAAGGCCTTAACAAAAATAGAATTTTAACTTTTTAAAAAATTTATTGTCATCTCTTATACTATATATAACTAGACTGGTGTCCGCGTGATGTGTTGAGTGTTTGAACGCAGACCCTGATAATCATGTAATAATTATAAGTGTTCATAGTTCGGTTTAAAACTTTGAAACCATTTAAACCGCTCATTGGTTTGGTTTCACGGTTGTTTTTTTTACTTACGGTCGGTTGGTTGATGAATAAGATTTTTTACATCTTTTCAGCACTAAAATAACTCCAAATAAGCGTAATATCAACAATTATGTTAGAATAAATAACTACTAATGTTTATAATTTCTATCTATAGGTAAATATAGCGTTAAAGAATAAATGAGCTTATATATGGATAAAAACGGTGAAAACAGACTCCACATACGCCATGGTGAATCAAGGCATGTCCATGCTTAGAGCATACGAAGTAAGGACAAAAAATCAAGAAGCCAAAACATAGCCATGTTAACCTCAACACACCCATGTTTCAAGAACAAGAGAAAAAGACAAAATAAAAGGTTATGAAGTTTAACATGGTCGTGTTTTGCCAAAACACCCCAGTGTTTAAAGTACAAGAGAAAAAGACAAATTTGGATTGTTCTGTACTCACCACGATCGTGCTTTCCTTACCATGACCATGTTTTCCCTTGCTGTACGAATCTGACATGAGCATTCAATGCAAGAGAACAAAAATGTAACCATGGACGTGCTTTGCTTAGCAAAACCGTGTTTTAGCTCCCTATTCAGCCTATAAGTTGAATGATCATCTTCCACATTCAATGCACCTTGGACCTCATTCATTCCACTTTACCCACCATTTTTCACCACCATTAATAAGGGAATTATCTCATCCATCCAACGTTTGAAGATTAAGGAGATAAAACTCTTGGAAGAATCATTAGCATCAAAGATTGGTCATGGTTAGACTATTTTAATTTGATCATGTGTATATCTATTACTTTGATGTATAATAATATGCTTACATTTGGCTAAACATTAATAGTATCATCTTGGTTTATAATGAATCTTAATTGAAGTTTAATAATATTAGTCTAGCATGTAATCGGTTTTTAATAAGTATGTTGCAATTATCACTTGATGAGGAATGTTATAATACTCTTAAAAGATACCCCTAGTGCCAAGCTTGACGATAAGCTGAGAAATTACTAGTCTTTTGAGGCCTTGGAAAACCTTAAAATAGACACAAAGTTTTGAGCTTGATGATAAGTCAGGGAACTTCCACTCTTGTAAGCGCTTAGTTGATAAATTAAGTAAACTTTAAAAGAGACTCCAAGTTCCGAGCTTGAAGATAAGTCGAGAAATTGACATTCTTGTAAGGGCTTGGTTGAGAACAATAAACATAAATTCTAATATTGACATGGACCAAATGTGATGTTAGTAGTAATTAATCATTTTAAAATGGGAACTACATGTTTGTGAAAACGGATTGTTGAGGTTCATCCACTAAAATCAACTAATTACTTGTTAAGTGAGTTTGCAACATAACCTGTTTTAAACAACTCTTGGGTGGTTATTACATGAGTTATATAATTTGTTCAAGAGTTGTGCGGGTTAATACTTGGTAATGCAATGTTAATCCTTTACGACTTAACTAATCTTAATTTTGTATATTAAGTATGATATAAATGTTATTTTTACTAAAATATCAAGGACAATTCACTTAGTAATTTAAGGGATTGCTTTATCTTTAAAGTGAATTACGTTATAAATATTGACCGAAAAGGAATTTCTGGATTTCCTTGTCCATCACGTATCGTGACGAAGCAGGGCTTTATCCGTCGTGTAGCGCGACCAAGAGGTAAAATCAGGATTTTCATTTTTTCACATTTTTAGCCCCCAGACTTCAATTAAGGTTTGATCAATTATTGCCCATGACGTATAAACATAAAATAATATATACACAAGTAAATACTCAAATAAATGAGATCTTTTTTATTAGTGAGAACGATCCGAATAACAAACCCGGGCCGGGTATAAAAATTCAAATACGGAAAAACTGAAATGTTACATTATGTGACTAAAATTATCATTTTTCATGTTATGATCCTCTCAAGTATCATATTTTGTTGATGCTTAGCTAAAATTGATTACATAGTTAAATTAATAACCATTTTAAAGAAAACTTATTATCAAAGCATAAACTATGAAACCAAACCGGTACCAGACTGCTAGTAAAGGTTCGGTTTCAACTTTCAACAGTTCATTTTTGGTTTTGGATGTCAAAAATTCGATACTAACGGTTGGGCTTACAAGTTTAACTTAAAACACATCTAAAACTGCATTTAACACCCATACGTAACATATTATTATTTTTAAATATAAAAATTACAACAATATCATACTCAAATTAAAGATAATAATATACTCGTTATTATGGTGCAATTCTTTTACAAAAATAGTATGAAAAAATTATGGTCATTTAAAAATAGTGGGTGGAAGTTGGTTTAAAATTGGAAATATAAACATAATATGGTTCAAGATGAGGAGACAAACTTGTAAGTTGGATGAATTATGTTTAAAAGACTAGTTTACCTCTTTTTACATATGTATTTTGTGCATTAGCATTTTTAAGACCCTTAAAATCAAGTGTCCTAATTTAATTTTGTCTCATTTTTTATATTAGATATCTTTTGTTATATGTATTAGATATAAACTTGGCTCTTACAACATTAATTTAACCTAGTTCCAATATGACTTTTTGTAATATTTGTTTTTGTTACTATTTCGCCTTATGGGTCTTCATTAATGTTAATTTACTATTTATGTATCGCACCCCAACCTAATGTCGGAACATGCTGGGGCACGACAATATTTGTATCATAGCTAGAAAGGCACTAAATAAAAATAGTGACAATAACTAATTTATTTATTTCATATCAAAGTGCACAGGGTTCACAAAGTGCATTCAACATTTACAGTATGGACTAGTTTCATATGGAAATTTCTGGTATAAACCATGAACCAAACCGTTCGTCACGGTTGGAAAATTTCAAAACCGGCCAATGATGCAGATTGTGTGTAGTAGTTTTTATGAAAATTTTTTTAAGTTTTTCAAAGATTTTAGTTCACACAATGTCTAGTTTTAAAATTATAAAAAAGGATTATTATTTTAACTAAACCACACACAAATAGGCAAGTGTACATATCGTATATGTAGTAAAGTATAGGTAAAAACCAAGTATCGATCCACGAACACACTTTTTTGGTTTTTACTACTAAACCGTTGTATTTATTTTAACCGGAAGTAATCATCATAGTGGTTTTGGTTTGATAAGTAAGTTAATCGAATTGAATCTAAATGAAACAAATCGAATAGAAACGAATTGAATTGAATTGAAACAATCGAATTGAATTGAAACGAATCGAATCGAAATGAAACGAATCGAATTGAAAACTCGATTCGATTAGAATGAAACTCGATTAATTTAAAGATGCATTTTTCTGATGGATTTTTAATGAACACTTATTAAAAAAACAAAATTTTTCCAAGCCCAGGGTTCTGCCCCTTGGACCCTGCTAGGGGCTGCCATCCCTACAACCAAGCTGTCAGGGGCGCTACCCCGGACCTCCGTTAGCTAGGGGTTTCACTAACCTAGAAGTATGATATAGTTAGAAGTAGTTAATTAATACTTATAATTATTACACAATTATCTGTGGACAGCCAGGGGGTATTACAGTTAACTCAGAGAGGAACATGACATATATGAGTTTCTAGCCCCATTTACTTATAATTATTACACAGTTAGTCATGCATATCTAAGGAGGGGTATTACAGTTAACTCAGAGAGGAAAATGACACATGTGAGTTTCTAACCTCATTTTCTTGTCATGTTTTTCGGGGTCATGTGCATACTCCTATGTGTTTAGTTAATACACTTCCCTTAAGTGGTAAGTGTATGCTATATGAATGTCTATGAATGATATTGAGGTACCGAATGAATGTAGAAAGAATTAGATGTATACAAGTAAACATATATGAACATATGTATATTTATTTTATGGTTGTATGATTATCCGACGCATAAGGGAACCAGACCCTAATAATATTCGATGAATATGTATGATTGTATGGTTATCTGATGCATAAGGGAACCAGACCCTAATAATATTGAGGAAGAAGGGAACCGAACCTTAATAATATCCGAGGCAGAAGGGAACCATACCCTAATCATATCCGAGACACGAAGGGAACCGGGCCCTAACAATACTCGAGGAAGTAAGGCGAAATGCTCTTTAAAACGTAGAAATGATTATGTACGTATTAGTAAGATAAAACAAGAACGAAGGAAGGTATAAAAAATATGAAAGTAATGAAGTAAGAATGTATGTGTGTATGAATGAAAGGTAAGTTAAGTATACAATATGATATTTATATGTAAATGTAATGTATGTTGCATGATTAACTAGAACTCACTCAGCGTAGCTCACTTTTAGTATACACGCAGGTGAGTAGAATGAAACAGCTAGCTTGAAAAGGGACACATGGTAAAAGAATAAAGAAACTGGCATCTAAAGAATGAAAGTTATGATATTGTGTGATGTATTAAATGTAAAGACATCATCATCATCATCGTACTCAGTATATCCCACCAATAGCAATGCTATGGTAGGGTCTGAGGAGGGTAAGATGTAGACAACCTTACCTCTACCCCATAGGGATAGAGAGGCTGCTTCCGATGAGACCCCCGACTCGATAGTAGTTTTGCATCAAGCCTTGGACATAAGGCACATAGCACTCAATCATCGGGACACCGGCTGATTGGTGCATGTGCCCTTGTCTTTCGGCTATCAACGCCACCACATGATTCCTGAATAACCTTCCCCCACTTTTAACGTTATTTTCACGAGATTAGTAAAATAACGTCAAAATTAGTGCAATTTTACTTTTGGCCACCCGAGAGTTCACACATATATACATTATATGCGTGCACCGCCAGCAAGGCAAATTAAATGTAAAGACATGATTTATTATTTGTTTAAATATAAATTATGTAATGAATGGTTGTCTTTTATGTTTTCGCGAAAAATTTTAATTCACTTTAATATTCAGAACTGTGTTTATAAGTAAATCCAACACTAAAGTAGGGCACCGGGACCGGGGCCTTACATCCGGCTATAAATACCAAGTCTAGACCAACGATTAAGGGATATGAAATTTTCCATTCTAAATAATTACTCCTATTACAAATATTGATTGTCAGAGGGTAACCAAGAGAAGAATCTCCCCGTTCCTATTCTCGTAACGAGCTCACGATGTTCTGGTTTGCATGTTAAATAGGCAACAACTTGTAGTGATCGGTTGGTTTCGAGATATTCAATTGAGGAACTAGGTTAACCTTTCTAAGGTTGAACTAGTTTTTTTACGAGGAATTTTTTTGAACCTTAACCATGAACTAGCTCACAAGGCTACATGTTATCAATTACACCAATGAAATACACCTTCTCGTTGCATTATTTTTTGATCTTGGCCATTATTTGACTATAACATTTGCACATGAATAGCTATGTTTAAATTCGACCAAGTTTGAGCAATCCCCTCTTATGGTCTAAGCCATATTAAATAAACACTTAAGCGGAATCCCTACCTTACACGGGTACTTTGGGATTGGACGCGTAAGGTTGATTGAGCAACACTTTTATTATACTTCGTGTACTAGGGTTTAAACCGTAGGAACTTTGGGTCTACAGAACACCGCACGACTCCCGAGATGTGTTGTGTTTATTGGAATGTGATTTGGGATGCCATAAGTAGAGTTCAGATTCCCATTTATATAGGCAAGTTTTTAGACCCATCATGTATCGTGGCGGCCTGTTTAATGGGCCATCGCGTAGCGCGATGACTAAACATACTTAGAGGCCGCGACGCCGTAACATGTGGCATGTCACGTTATGCCACGTGTTGCACGTGATTCGACACATGTAATCTCACTATGGAGGATACCTTGCATATCGCTATGGACATTGGGCTTCATTCATCGCATAGTGCAACACCGTATCAATTTTTGTGAGACTTCCATCGCGTATCGCGATGGGCTTGGTTATAGTCTGTCGCATAGCACAAGGGGTTAAAAAAATCAGATTTTTCATATATGGTCCCGCTTCACAAAAAAAACTAAGGCGGCTCTCAAGTGCTCGCAGTGATGCGAGTGTGCGAAGTGTGTAACAAATCGGATTTTCCGAATTAATATTTTTATTAAATACCTGACCCGTTTCGATGTTCAGGTTATTTTATTAAATAAAAATACCACATTTTTCGAGAAGATTAATTATTAATGTTTAATTATTTATATAATATATATTTATTACTTTTAAGTAATGACAAAAATTACCCTAAACTAAGATTTTACCGAAGAATGTTTCCACCTTCAAACTATAGGGTCTAATGTGCAAATTTTATATAATTATTATTTTAAATCCTTAAACCTGTTTTACCCAAGATCCACCCGGTTACCCGTTGACCCGGTTATCATGTCCGTAACCCAATCTAATGGCTTGGACCTCAATTCTCGCAATCTATATGGAAATTGAATCTATTTACGTATTATACATCCCATTATCGGCCTAACATACATTTTAATTAAGTTAACTTGATCTCAATGATTCGTTTTACCATTTTGACCTAACCGACACTACTAAGGACGTGATATACAAGCTAGAGGTGTTTATAATTCAATTTAACTTCCAGACATGATCCTCTAACCCTTGCTAACAGAACCCCATCCTAAATTTTATAACCGTTGCTGCTTTGATCGTGATTATGAGCTTGTATAGCCAGCCATTTTAATATATTCATTGATTCGTAGTATTTCTCGTTATTACACTTGTTAGGATTTGACTTTGTTATATCTCGAGCGTGACGTTTATTTTCCTGTTCTTTACGCAAGCATTCCTTCGTTCATTTGCTTATTGTTAAGGTGAGTATCTCACTCCCCTCTTTTTACTCATTTTAATGTTTTGGGGATAAATGCGTTCGTAGATATTTTATTACTATATATTACTCAACTTGCAACTGTTAGTTTTGTGTATTTAACAATTTATGTCTAACGTGTTATATGTTTATATGCTATACGTACTTGAATACATTTTGGAGAGGTCCAACATATTCTCCGAATAGTATTATCGTACAACTGTCGTAGTAGCCATTATCCAGTTCATCTGCCATCGTGTTTACCGACAACTTATTTTGTCGTTTTCCAGTTCTTCTGGGATCGTGCTTACTGACAACGTATTCACTTGTTTATTGGTTAAATTGCTTATTTCACTTGACACAGTTTGCTCTTTTTATATACTTATTATATATTAACTTTTCTGGTGTTTTACTCACTACACCTAGTGTTGACAAATTATTTGTATTTTTAACGTATATGTAGGTCATCATGTGATATGATTATTTAGCTTGTTTGAAGAAACTTAAAATTGCATGCTAGAGAGAAGAAACAAGAACTTGAATTTTTACTTATGTCTTTACTTATCTTGTTTATGGATTATGTACTTTGACATTTGATATTTGTTGGAATATTTAATTTGAATTAATAGGTATTATAACTTTAATTATTGCATGATAGTACATTGAAAGCTGTGAGCAATCAGCTCACGCCCCGGCATTTCCGCCGTAGGTTGGGGTATGACAAAGTGTGCCCATCGCTTGAGCCTGTGAGCGTGTGCATCGGGTGCTTCGCACCCTTTCTAGGGTCACCAATTGTCTCGTCATACAAAAATATTATTTTGTGAGCCTTCTCCTCCTAAAGAGCTCACAAGTTTATCATTTCTCTAATATGGGACAACTCCATTATTTCTCCAATGTAGGAAAACTTCATTATCTTATTTCTTCAATGTGGGATAACTCTACTTTCTTATTTCCTTAATGTGAGACAAACCACTTTCTTCTTTCACGTTCTTAATCACATATTTTGGAAATATTTTAGGCCCTTAAACTTTTAAAGTTGACAAAATTGGCATGAAAGTTTCTGGATGTTAAAAGATCGAAGATCGAAAGTGGTGACCAGAGACCGAAAGATCACCTAAGAAAGATAGATCGAGTTTCAACAATAGAAAACCGATGGAGTTGTTATATTAGAATACCAAATTCTTAACGGAAAATAACGAGAAAAAAGTTGAAGGATTAGGATAGCAAGATAGAGAATGAAAGTCAAGTTTAAATCGTTGAATCCTTAAGAAAGAAAGAAGAGTCGCCACAAGAAAGAACGAAATAGGTCGGCGTCACTTCACAAGAAAGAAAGATGATTTGACATTAATATCAATTAAGTTTTATATGCTTATTTAAGTTTTATATATTATTTAGTTTCCTTATTATATTTTAATTATATTTCTTTATTGTTTATGTTTTTTCCCTGTTTTTGTGTCTTTGTTTTCTACAAATTGCAATATTCTTTCTAGAAAAGAATAAGAAAAATAATCAGAAAAATGTCTTAAGTTTGATTTCTCTTCTTCTCTTTTGTTTTTAGAGCCTAACTCACTCTACGAGTCTATCAAAAAATTGACTGTCTCGAATCAATCTCTATCAAAAGATGGCCTCACAATAAAAAAAGAAAGATTGGTGATACCAGAAGAAAAAATAGAATTCTTAGTTGTTCTATTTAGTTTTTAAAATAATTGTGCAAGTCAAAGTTTGACCGAAGATGGTGGATGTGAACGTTGGAGTTGGTTGCAAATTAGAAGAAAGTGCTCTAGTTTTTAGGTTGAAGTTGTTGGTATTATAGGCTATTTATTGCCGAATATTTCATTAAGTATTAGGGGTTGAGTTATTTTACAAAGGCCAATAAAAATGAGAATTGTAAGAAGCTATAATTAACTGATATGTGTTGACCAAACTAAAAATAGTATAAAAGTATTAGTATACATTTTATCTCTTCATATGATATTTTTCTTTAAAATAAAATTCACCATAATAACAATCGTTTTTTGTCTTTAATATGAGTATGATTTTGTTATAAAAAATAAAAAAATTAAGTCACTATGTCTTTTTTCCTACCATTGTGTATTTTTTCGTCGTTGTGTCTTTCTACTTGTCAATGTGTTTTTCGTCATTGTGTCTTTCAACTTATCATTGTGTTTTTTTAAATACTAATAATACTGTAACATCCCAAAATTTTTTATGAAATATATTTAATAAATATTAATTGCGTCGGAAGAATTTATTTAAGTTAGAATAATAATAATAATAATAATAATAATAAAAGTAACAAGTGGGTGGGCTAGATATAAATAATTAATCATGGACCTAAAATGGGATGAACCTAAGGTCCATGGGCTTAGGGAGTATAAATACCCTTTTAAACTCTAAACTCTTTCAATCTCCATCATTCTATACCTTAGCCTACACCATCAAAAACACACACTTAAGCTAAACACACTTTACTATATTATATTCAACGATCTGAGATCAACCGAAGGTAAGAAATCATTTATCTCAGCTGACCTAACTTATTAGAACCCAACGCCGCAACCCCGTGATGCCGAATGAGCCGTTTGAATCCATATCTAACTTTAGTCGGGTGTTTAATCAACCAAAGCGAGCTTAAAGACCACCTTAGCTCAGATTTGGACACCCCGAAGCTACCTAGGTCATAAACAATCAAACCCTGATAAAGCATGGTGGTTAACGGCGGCTGACGACGCTGAAATCGAAGAAAAACCTTAAAAAACGCAAAATGAAAAGCTGAACAGAACGTTATGACGTATAATTCAAGCAGCGTATATGTATGCAGCGTGTAAGTATGTAACAACGTGTAAGTATGTAGCGTGTAAGCATGTAACTACATGTAAGTATGTAACGTGTAAGTATGTAACACATATGTACGTATGTATGTCGTATATGTATAGATAACGTATATGTATATGTATATGTATGTCGTATATGTATGACTTTTGCGCTAGAAGGACTTATGCGTTGGAATGACTTATACGTTGGAACATCTTATACATTGGGAACAACTTATATGCCAGAATTGACTTATGCGCTAGATGATTTTCCAAAATAAACGAAAGATAAACAGCGTATACGTGTGTAAACGATATATATGGACTTATATGATGGTTAAGATAAGAATAAATAAATAATTAATAATGAAAGATAAGGTTTAAAATGAAGATTTGATTTGATCCAGCCAGGGCTCTGCCCCTTGGACCCCGCTAAGGGCTTCCGTCTCTAGAACCACGCTGCCAGGGACGCTGCTCCCGGACCCCCGTAGCTAAGGGCTACAATAACCTAGAAATATGATATGGATAGGACTAGTTAATTGATACATGTAATTGTTATACAGTTAGCCGCGCCCAATTAAGGAAAGGAGTTACCATTAACTCTGAAAGGAATCAGACCCAGGTGAATTTCTACCCCCCTTTCCTTGTTATGCTTTCGGGGCTGTGTGGATACTCGATGTATTAGTTAATACACTTACCTTAAATGGTAAGTGTATGCCTTATATGATTTATCGATAGTTGTCGAAGTTATGAATGTATGCTTGGCAGTACGTGAACGACCTTCGGATATTTCACGTATCGCCAGGAAAGGTGATCGTTTGAAGATGGGATTGTTTTATATATGATGCATGAATGATATATATATATATATATATATATATATATATATGTTATATGAAATATTGAGAGTATGAGTGAAAATAAAAGAAAGGTATGGTAAGGTTGTACGGAAGAAAATGACCGAGCGCTAATAATACTCGAGGAAGAAATCTGATATTTAAAACTGTGTTTTGAGTAAATCCAACGATAATGTAGGGACCCGAGACCGGGGCCTTACAAACACCCACTACAAATAAAATGCCATATAGTGACATACAAAAAGTGCCATTAAAAAACAAAAAAGTGTCATTAAAACATTCTTTAAGAATGTGTAGCACACAAAAAAAGTGTCACTAGAAAAAATGACGCTAAAGCCTTTTAGTGGCACTTTTTCCATCTGCCGCACAAACCTTTTTGGGCCTTTAGTGACACTTATGTTTTTTCCACAATATAACAAAAAACTTTTGTTGTACAATTTTTGTGCCTTTAAAACGTAATCTAGGTTACATATCCATACTAGTTTTAGTGATACTTTTTTTGCCACAATTTAAAATACCCTTTTATGACTAGTAAAATTTGTTTCTTAATTAAATATATACACCATTTTAATTGGCACGTAATTTTGTACAAAATCATATGATTTACAACATAAAGTACACATTTGATAAAATTGTAAACAAAGAAATCATAATATTATAACTTCAATAACAAGTTCAATCCAAAACATATTCTCAATGCCAAATAAAAATTGTGTAACAAGTATTGAATACACTATTTCGTTGATCAATAGTAAGTGAATCCATCGAAGAAGCACCATTACTCTTTGAGGCTTGCATCCTTCCAACTAATCGAATGTATCATCTTTTCTCCGGGCCTTAAACTTTTGAGTACTCATCGTTTGTTAAATCATTTGGATCGTCGGGTGTGATTTTAGAGTCATTTGCAGTATTTTTTAATGATGCCTAAACACATAATAAAATAGGTAATCATTAAAAAATTAAACACACCCACGATGTATAGAAGAATTAAAATACATTACCACAACGTGAGGAGCTTTATCATCAACAATACTTCCATCATTACGAGTGAGGGTTTTTATATACATTTATCCTCGTGTTGGATATACACCATTATTTTTCATTGCCTATAATTTATGTTAGATGGTTAGTAAGGGAAATAAAAACCCAAAAATACAATATTAAATTTCAAAAATAGCCCGAACAACACCATTTCGTGACCAAGTCAACAAACAACTTTGCCACACTAACAATAGGCTACTTCATCTTGAGCGGCTCGATGTTTTAACATCACATATTCTCTACACTACAATACATTAAAATATGCTATATAAAATCTGGATTCAAACATTTATCTATATTCTTTATACCATAAGCCTAATACACACGTAACGTACATATGGACAGTTGCCTAGTATTGTGCACAAAAATCTGCTAAAATGGAACAGAACTGTTCTAAGAAAGTTACTTTCACTAATGCTCATAATACTATAATAGGGCCACTAACACGTAGCTGTATACACCACATATGAGTAATATACTCATACTAAATATTAGTACATCAAAATGTGTCATAATATGATGAAACATCCATGATTCATCAACATAATAAATAGCACGTATACTAGGGCCATCAATTTCATTTTTATGTTGTTAGAAAGCTTAACTGCTTTTCAGAACTGATTGACATACTAGGCAACTGTCAAAAAAAAAAATTGACATACTAACTTTGTATGCATTAGGCCAGCTCATAAAAAACACATTGATATCCTACTAGAAATCTTGATTCCAGTTACTTGCAAAGAAAGTCTGTTAACACACACACACATGAATAATAAGTAGAATTCTCCATATCTCTAGTATCCTAAAGTTAATAACATAAAACATTTACGTAGCTTAACATTTCAAATTTTCATGTATACCTAGTAAACTGGGCGGGGTAACAGACCAAGGTTCAGGTTATGATGGTTTCAATTAATAAGACACAAGAGCTTTTAATGTAACTAGAGTTACTGTCATAAAAAAATGATTCAAAATAGTCACGAACTTAACCTGATGATCACTTTGAATTGGTAGAGGTGCAACATGTTATGCCTATTTTCTTTTGGTTCTAACTCTCTTAACGAGGTTCTAACTCTCTTAACGATCATTATGATTTTCTATGAGCTTGAATATAATTAAAAATCATGTAGGCTTCTCTATACGAACTTAATTATATGTATAATGTTCTTTTCATGCCAAAGTTATGTACTATTGACCTTGTAAACACTATTAAATTGTGAAGAACAGGATCGAGGGTGCAAATTAAGCAAGAAAATGGCAACACTAAAACAACAAAAATCAAACTCTTTATTTAAAATAAAGATCCTAATTCCTTATACCAAGAAAGCATAGACATAAACTAGGCTTCGATTACCAAATAAAAAAGCTTATTGTTCATACTATTCAATTTCGACTCCCCACTGATTGGATTAACTAACAAAATTAGCACGAATTCAATCAGGAAAAATAAAAGAAACTCATCATTGCACATAAGCTATACAATCACACATTCTTGATCAACTGAACATATTTTACTGACCTAGGATTGAACCACTATTAATCGGCTATTGGACCCGAACAGCTTCCGGAGATCGAACCATTGACGACCAGAGGCGGTCTGTCCACCCTAACAAACCATAATAATCCTTAATAGCTATGCTAGTACTTAATGACCCATGGTAACTTTATAAGTAATATTGAATTTTGGCATAATATCCAAACAATTTACGTTATTAATAAAAAAAATATTGGATATTTTGGTTGAAAGTAATGGAATGATGGGGGAATGGAATGGGAGAAAGAATGGAATGAACAATAGAATGAAATGGATCATTACCATTCCTTTATCTTGTTTGGTTAATCTATGAGAATGAAACGAATAATTAATTTATATTGTTTGGTATCCAAAAAAAATTGTAGGAATAATAAAAACATTTCTATCTCAATATATATTTCCTTACAAAAAAAAAAACTGAAATGGAAGTGGTGGTGGTAGCTTCGGCGATAAAAATGGTTGTGGTGGCGCTCGAGCGACAGGGGCGGTGGTGGTGGTAGCATTGGTACTGATGGCGATGGTAGGGTGGCGGGGAGAGCGGTGGCGGTCAGGCAACGACGTTGCCTGTGGTGGTGGCGATTACGGTGAGGTGGCGGTGGTACTGTTGTGTAGTAATATGTAAATATAGTGAAAAATACCAACAAATTATCTAATACATAAAACACAATGATGAATACATATTATACAATAACCTGAAACGTGAAACAGAATAATGAATACATATAACACAATGCCTGAAATGTAAGACACAATGGTAAATACATATAACACAATGACCTGAAACGTAAAACACAATGAAATATACATATTACACAATGAGCATAATACTATTTTTTTCTCAGTTTAAGTGAATGTTGAGCACAATGACTAAAACACAATGATAAGTAGAAAGACAAATGTTGAGCATAAAGACAGAATGACGAACAAAAAGACACAGTAATGTAATCTTTGTTTTAGTTTTTACCTTTAATATGAGTACCAATTGAAAAACACAATAACCAAAATCTATAACACAATGTATAAAAAACTCAATTAAAAAACACAATGAACAACCAAATAACACAACATAAAAAAACCTACTAACTTTTTTTTATTTATTTTTATATAACAATATGATAATCATATTAAAGATAAAAAAAACGCTTGTTATTATGGTAAAAAAATTCTAAAAAAATGTTGTGTAAAAAGGTTATATACGTTTTAAAATGATGGAGAAATTGACATTTGTCTTGCATGTGAAGAGAGAAAGTCATCGTAAGTGGATTATTACCTTCATGTCATTCTAATCAATTTTTATTTTTAAATTAATCTCCATCATCCAAATTTAAGATCAATGGATTATATTTCTTCTCATTTTTGTTGTACTCTATATTTTAACCTTACTCGAATATTACTTGTGCTTTTTCATTAACAAAACTCGTTCTCTCTATATATCCGAAAACTGAAACACATAACTCACTTTAATAATCACATAATAGGGGACTTGGTACCAACAAAAGATGCAAATATATATATATATATATATATATATATATATATATAAACGACACATTTAAAAGCTCTTTTGTTACTCGTCAACTCTTTTCAAGCCATTTGATTGCAATTTATTTGTAAATGAAGACTTCTCATGCATTTGATCCGGATTTACGGGTATGGGTCTCACCAAACCCCAATAGCCCTAAAATAGGTTATAACATCTCATTAAATTAAAAATTATTCATTTAATATGAAAATCCTATTTGATATATTACAAATTAATTCCCGATTAAAAAATCAAAATCGAAACCAAACTTAAACGAAATCGACAAAAAACAACCAGAAAAACGAAAAACAAATTAAAACGAAACTGAAAAAACTGACCCAAATGACAAAAAAAAACCCCAAAACCAACCAAAATGAGAAAAAAAAAACGAAAATGAACAAAAACCCAAAACACGGACCAAAACGAAACAAATAATAGAAACTAAAATGAAATGGGAAAAAGAATATAAACCAAAGCGAAATCGTAAAAACTAACGAAAACAAAACAAAAAAGCTAAACCAAATCGAGTAAACCGACCAATATGAAACAAAAATAAAATAGAAAAGTTAACGGAATCGAAACCTAAAAAAACTACATAAAAGAACAAAAAAAACTAAAACGAGCCGAAACCGAAAAATTGACAAAAAGAAGAAAATTATGAACTCGAACCAAACGTTAACAAAAAAACTAACCTAAACAAACCAAAACCAAGCTGGGACGAAAGCGAAAAAATTGAACAACAAAAGCAAAATGCGAACTGAATAAAAAAAACAAAACAGAACAAAAAAAACCGAAAACGGTCCGATGGAAACAGTTCAAGTCGTCGGCATACCAGGTCGTCCAATAACGTTGTGGATGGTTGGTAGAGCTAAGGCAGGGCTGGTGGGGGTTGAAGTGATTGTTTCGGACATATTTGCCAACCAAACATGTTAGATGGAATTCAGATTCCAATTCCAACTAAATTTATTCTTGTTGGAATGTTTAAATTCCAAAACAAATTCCTATGCAAATTCCAATTTCAATTCCATTTTATTCCATGATTGTAAATCCCCGGTCCCGGTGCTTGTCACACCCCAGCCAAAGGCGGAAATGCTGGGGGCGCGAACTGAATGCTCACAACTCACAAGGTACTATCATGCAATATTGAAGGTGACAAAATATAATTATTAATTTTAATAATCCAAATATTCAACAATCAACAAAAGTACATCATCTTTAAAATAAAAACAAAATAAATTCAAATTTAAATTCAAAATAAGTCTTGATAATCCATTCTAACTTAAAATCATCACTAAGTTCTTCATCTTGGCAATTAGGTCAAATGAAAACCTACAATGCGAATAAAATAAAGTTCGTTTGTCAACACAAGGTTGAGTGAGTTAAACATCAGTAAATTTAAATATATTATAATACAAAAAGTGTAAAACTGTCATTTGTGAGATAAACAATAAATCCATTGAGCAATTTAAGTGTGTTGGTAAAACCATTGCCTTACGAAACGGGTTTTGGCTACTGCGACGGTCGTATTATCATACTATTAATGTGAATATGATGGACCTCTCCGAATGCGATCAAATAAACAATTAGACTTGTAAAAAATTAGGCATTTAATTGATAAGCACACAAGATTAAATAACGAATTATCAAAACTAAAGAGTTGGACGACCCATGAGCGTTACATGACATTTTAATAGTACCAACTAAATAACAAATTATCAAAGCGAAAGAGTTGGACAGACTATAAGCGTTACATGACATTTTAACTGTACCAACTAAATAACGAATTAACAAGATAAAAGTATGAGTAGATGGAGCAACTCGTGAACCACCACATATGATTAAGCTCCAATAAAACATATAATTCAAAACAAGTTGAGGAACGGATAGTTGGAGTGCCCATGGGTTCCATGGGACTTTCACCCGACTGACCATTTAAAAAAAATAATAACGCGATAATCGGAGTTACCGAATTTAGCCACGAACCACCGTGAATTCGGTTCGTAAATAAGAATGCAACCGTTAATGCGGTTACGTTTAATTGCTTAAGGTGTTGGTCGTATGACAATTGTGTCCCGCTTCGGCCTATAAGGTCGAGTATTGTGGTCAGGTTATCCTCCAGGAAAGGAATAGCGTCTTACCTTGGGTTCTCTAAACCGTTTTGCCAAAGCCTGATACTTAAAGTCATCACTAAGTTCGTCATCTTGGAAATTAGGTCAAATGAAAACATGCATATGCGTATAAAATAAAGTAGGTTTGTGATCAACACAAGGTTGAGTGAGTAAAACATTAGTAAATTTAAATACAATATAATACAAAAAGTGCAAAACTGTCCTTTGTGAGATAAACAATAAAGCCATTGAGCAATTTAAGTGTGTCGGTAAAACTATTGCCTTGCGAAATGGGCTTTGGCTACTACGGCGGTCGTATGATCATACTATTAATGTGAGTGTGATGGACCTCTCTGAATGCAA